>NW_028301563.1:10747500-10995000 GCF_042242905.1 Orbicella faveolata | reverse complement strand
TTTTTAGAATGTTCCGAATGGGCCTTTTTGTAAAGACGTGGTATTCTCTTGGGCTTGTATAGTCTGTAGTTTTAAATGTTGTTTCCTCGACGAGATCTTCATTCAGAAGAAAACTTCAATACTGAAGTTGAAAGGCTGCAATATCAATAGCTATTATCAGCCACATTAATTGTGGTTTTTGGAAGTATTTTGAGTTCAGCCAAATATTTTAGATGTTGAAATAGTTTCCGAATTGTGTCAACCCATTCAATCAACTTACAGATATATTTGTTTTTTGTTCCGCTTATATTGGACGCAGTTCACTGTCACAGATCTTTCGACGAGCCACACAAAACTTATTATGCTGTCTGCCCTTGAGCGACCCGGGCAAATAAAGTCTGTTTCATGCGTCAACGGTATTCCGGCCAAATAGTGGCCACATGCCTGAACAAAACAATGCAATAAAAAATGGGTAAATATTTGACGATATCACTGCGGTTTGCAGATCTTTACGACTTATGGTACGCTGACTAAAAATATTGCCCAGTATCTGCTGGAGTTCAAGTAGTACAAAATAAGACAAACTTTCCAGAATATTCACTTGGAGAGAATTGTAAAATTAGCGAGCACCATATGCTGAAAAAAAATTGCTTAGTAGCTTTCATTTCAATGGTTGTACATTAGGGTTTTATTCAAAGACTGAAAAGTTAAAACCTCCTTGTAAAAGGTATGAAAGTACTGCTCAGTAAGCTTTCGTTTGAATGGTCACACACTAGGGTTTCATCCACAGACTTAAAAGTGAGAACCACCTAGTATGTATGTATTGGCATTATCGGACAATCTAGTCCATAATTTTAGCGTGTGTTAGTAATTGTACATTTCCTTAAACATTTTCTGAGATGGCTTTGGAGTCCGATTCGTGATCGGCAGATGCGGTGACAAGAACCACAGACATAAGTGGAATCAGTGGGTGGAGCAAGGGCCCTGGCCTTCTGACGTTCTCTCCTGGTATCCACTGTGATGTGCAGAAGCTTTTCTCCCTCTCATAGGGCTTCAGTGCAATTTGTTTTCCACGCACTCCTGTCACTGGCAAGAGTCTCCCACGAATCGATTGGAAGACCAATGGCCTGCATGTCCCTCTTCGCCACGTCCTTGAAACGGAGCTTCGGTCGTCCTACCGGCCTTTTTCCTTGTACTAGTTCTCCGTACAAGAGTTGCTTGGGAATGCGGGCCCTCATCCATTCAATGTACATGGCCAATCCACCGCAGACGTCTCTGGCGAAGAAGGGTGTATACGGAGGGGATGCCTGCTCTCTCTAAGACAGCACTGTTCGTAATGCGGTCCTGCCAGGAGATGGAGAGGATGCGCCGCAAGCAGCGCAGGTGGAACACATTCAGGCGTTTTTCTTATGCTGCATACGTTGTCCAGGACTCGCTACCATAGAGGAGCGTGCTGATGACGTAGGCTCTGTAGACAGCCATTTTGGTGGGAGTAGTGAGCTTCCGATTTTCCCAGACACGTTGTGAAAGTTTGGACATGTTGGTTGCAGCGTGCCCAATCCTCTTTCCTATTTCGGTGTCAAGGGAGGTGGTGCTAGTAACAGTAGAACCAAGGTAGATGAAGCTGTTGACCGTTTCAAGTGCATAGTCCTTGATGAAGAGAGAGGAGGAAACCTCTGTATCCTGAGTCATGATTTTGGTTTTTTGGAGGCTGATGGCTAGGCCAAAGTCATCACAGGCGTTCGAAAAGCCATTGAGGAGGTTCTGGAGATCGTTGTCACTATGAGCGACCAGAGCTGCATCGTCGGCAAACAAAAAGTCTCTGAGGAGAACTTGGCTGACTTTGGTTTTCGATCTGAGTCGGGCAAGATTGAAAAGTTTGCCATCAGTGCGGGAACGGAGAAAAGTGCCAGCATTTGTTGTTGTAAAGGCATGTTTCAGGAGCACTGAGAAAAAGATTCCAAAGAGGGTGGGAGCCAGTACACAGCCTTGTTTGACTCCGCTGCGAATGTTGAATGCCTCTGACATGTTGCCATCGAATCGAACAGTACCGTGCATGTTGTTGTGGAAAGACTCCAGAAAGCTCAGAAGCTTTGGTGGGCAGCCGATGAGAGGCAGGATCTTGAAGAGGTCATCTCTGCTAACCAGATCAAAAGCCTTAGTCAAATCGATGAAAGCAATGAAAAGAGGCTGTTGTTGTTCCCTGCACTTTTCTTGTAGCTGTCGCACAGAGAAAATCATATCAACCGTTGAGCGTTGGGATCGAAAACCACACTGAGACTCAGGGTACACTCTTTCTGCAAGCTGCTGAAGGCGACGGAGTGCCACACGGGCAAAGAGCTTGCCAGCAACGCAAAGGAGAGAGATGCCCCGATAATTGTTGCAGTCACTGCGGTCACCCTTGTTCTTGAACAGGGTTGTGATGATAGAATCTCGCATCTCTTGGGGGACTGCTCCCTCCTCCCAGCATTTGCACAACAACTGATGGAGCACATTGTGAAGCTGGTCACCACCACATTTGAAGACCTCTGCAGGTATGCCATCTGATCCTGGTGCCTTGCCGGATGAAATGTCTTTGATGGCACCTAGAAGCTCCTCTAGAGTAGGGGCATTATCTAGTTCAGGCATGTTTGGCAGCCTCTCGATCTGGTCGAGTGCAGTTGCGGAGACTAGGTTCTCATGGTCGTAGAGCTGAGAATAGTGTTCAACCCATCTTTCGAGTTGCTTGGCCTTGTCTTGAATTACTTCACCATTTGAGGATTTCAATGGGGCACATTTGGTTGGAGTTGGACCTACAGCTTTCTTAATGCCTTCAAACATGGCTTGGATGTTGCCAGTGTCAGCGGCAACCTGGATGGTTGAGCAAAGATCCAGCCAAAATTTGTTGGCACACCTAATGCACTCTTCCTTAGCGTGACTCCTAGCCAGCCTTAGGGCAGCAAGGGTTTCAGGTGTTGGATTCTTGCGGTGTTCCAGCAGCAGATCTCTCTTGGCTTCTATTAGCGGCTGCAGAGTGATAATGTTTGCGTCAAACCAATCCTGGCTCCTGGTTTTTGTCTTGCCAAATGCTTGGATGGCAGCAGCGAGGGTGGTGTCTCTGATCTGGTCCCAGCATTCTTTTGCCTCTAGATCAGAACAGTCTCTCAGTTTGCTGTTAAGCAGATCTTGGAATTTCGCAGCTTTTACTGGGGTGGAAGTGGCAGCTGCGTTAATACGAGCCTTAGTGTGGTTCCTAACGTGATAAAGTTTCTTGGCACGGAAGGCGACCTTGGTGATGACCAAGGAGTGGTCAGAATCACAGTCAGCACTGTGAAATACACGGGTTGTACGAATGGTGTGTAGGTGCTCACGGTGAGCGATAATAAGGTCCAGCTGGTGCCAATGCTTGGATCTCGGGTGCATCCAGGATACACGGTGCTGCTTCTTGACTGCAAAGAATGTATTGGTAATGCAGAGCTGATTATGTGTGCAGAGCTCGAGGAGCCGCTGACCATTTTCATTGCACTTGCCGACACCTGCATGCCCGAGGCTGATGGGCCATGACCGTTGGTCGTCCCCTACTCTAGCATTGAAATCACCAAGAATTATCAGGGAGTGGTTTTTTGGCAGTCTTTTGATGGAGTCTTCGAGCTCACTGTAAAAAGCATCTTTGATGTCACTACTGGATGTCAGAGTAGGAGCGTAGGCAGATACAAGGTGGATTGTTCCTGTTACAGTATTGAGCTTAATGTGCATGACTCGCTCTGACTAATCAGTACCACATGGAAGTATTTTTCAGTAGCGTTCGATTGAATGGCCGCAGACAAGGGTTTCATTCACGGACTGAAAAGTTAGAACCACCTTGTACTTCATAATTAACAGTGCCACATGAAAGTACTGCTCAATAGTTTTCATTTGAATGGTCACACACTTGGGTTTCATCCACAGACTTAAAAGTCAGAACCACCTTGTACAGCGTAATAAACAGTACCACATGAAAGTACTGCTCAGTAGCTTTCATCTGAATGGTCACACACTAGACTTTCATCCACAATCTTAAAAGTTAGAAAAAAACTTTGTACAACATAGGAATGCTACTCACTAATTGTATTGCTAGTCAATTTTCCTTTCTTGGTCACAAGTTATGTTCTCAATTCTTCTACACAATTAAATTCTCACTCCGGCCCACGAAATAGACATCTTCAGTTGATGTCGGAGGAATTCTGTTTATAGAAATCTTCGTTTTCTTAATTCTTTTGTTGTTTTTTTTTCATCTTAGAAAATAACCAAAATATCAATATATATTTTGTTTGTTAGTGTTACCATGGAAACAATCTATTATCACTCTCTAACGGCTTTTTCCTTTGGTTCATTAATACAATATATGTTGTCGGATAGGTGCATGTTGGTGAAGTGCTGATCATTTTGATAAAATTTCGGACTGAAGTGTAAACAGCTGATGTATTTTAAGATCAGTCTGCGGGAAAGCCGCTGGTTTAGTATTATATTTAACTTATGTCTAATTAAGTAGGAAAACAGAAATTCATTTGCCAGTATGGCAAGCGGTCTAGATTGCGAATACGTAACAAATCTCATAGATTGATTGAAAAAAGACAAAATATTATTTGCCTTATCAGTTGTTATCAATGAATGTTGCCTCAATCGGCCATGACCCCTATTTAAAGTTACTCAACAAACTATGTAGCTCGACACTTCGCTCTTCAATTGCGCTTTGTTATGTATTTAATTTTACTTTCGCCAAATGAATTCACAACCCTAGACAATGCAACAAGGATTCGGTCGTAATCACGCTTTTTTGCAGCAGTGTTTGTATTGCAAACAGTAACCAGAAAACAAGGACGAAAAGAAAAGCAGCTTGGTTTAAGCTTTCACCTCAGTTTCATCTCATTGCAAAGCATTCATCACTTTTTCTAGCTTCAATATTCTATGCTAAGTGCTCCGTTGTATTCGTAGCGTGTTTCTCAAGTCGTTCTCACTTTCACGTGCACATGGTGTGTGAAGCGCATACCAGCTTTTTGTATTGTTCTGGGTCACTTGTACTAAACTTCTGATAGTTCGACTGTGGCTGGAATTCGCTCATTATCTGTTTTCAACTTAGCCCTTTTTGTTTTAATAGTCCTAAGCTCAAAATAAAACTCTTCAGAAATAAATTCTTAATATTAGCTCAGTTAAAAATAGCTAACTCTCCAATAATATTGAAAGATTTGGACTGGATAACACTATCCAACGGATAGCTTACACACTAGGGAATTAAAAATATCTGACTTGGCAAGCAAATGGCGGTGATTTTTATGGTCATCAATAGAACCCATACTTCACGATCTAAAGGCAAGCGCGTGGCCTATTTGAGGTATACGGTTTTTAAACGAGAATCAGTAATTTGGCTCGCTTTGGCCTTGTTCAAATTCATCGTTTGTTTGAACTGAATGGATTAACCATTAACAAAATTCACAGACCACTATAGTGGTGCTGATTTTTTTTTTAGGATATCTTATATTGCTTAGTCAAGCGAATCTGTGCACGCAATTGCTCTTAAAAATCTTAAACAGGAAAGTACCAATCAGAGAAAGTATAGATAATCTGTTATCCGTTCTAGTTTGGAAAGAAAACAATAACTGAGTGTTTTAAGGGAGTGTTTATTGTGGTTGCCGAAGAGGAAATACCGTTTTATTCATTCACTAACTGGTTCTTTTGTGCCTTCACTGAATTCTGTTGTCAACGATCTTTGCTCTGTTTCCTGGCCTTGGCGAATTTGACGGTTGTAAATCAAATTGTAGGCCCTGATGTATATTTTTTGTAATGTTTTCTTTCCTTTCGAGAGTAGAAGCCATTTCAGTGTCGGAAGAGGCTTTTAAATGCCGGGATTTGTAAATACTTGTTTATATCATAATAAACATTGTAGAAATCCATTGAACGTGAGTTTGTTTCAGACAGTGATTGTGAATGGGTTCTTAACGCAAATCAAGTTTTCATATCCGTGACAGAGAAAGGAAGAAGGCATTTTGTTTCCTTTTTTCTCAAAGGAAAAGAAAAAGTCGCCTTATTCTTTAGAAAACGGGTAATTAATACATTGAACGTAAAATGTAGGGTGTAAAACTGTAAAGATGGCGATTGCTGCTGCGTATCAAAACTAAATCATTCTGAAAAATTCAGCTGAAAGAAGCTTGCATCGTTATCGGTTCACCGAAACATTATTAGTCCATCTCTACATTTCCGAAACACAAAGGCGCCGATCAAAACATCCAGGCTGTTTATTTCATAGGCTGGTTTCCGTCCACCAGAACCGTCCTTTCCTTCCTTTTTGCCCAGCCTCAATGCGTTTTTCCACTACGTAAGTGTATTACTTGTTTCCCGAGGTGATCTCGTGCTTGTGTGTGGGCAGGATTTTGATTTCTCAAACGGAAACTGAACGCCCCACGCCAGCTGCCGTGCTGTAGCTTCATCATCGTTGCCTATCACTGTTAGATCGTGATGAGAAAGCAAAATGTTTACGAGCGTGGGCGAAGTGTCGTGTCATTGTGTCAGCGTCAGTTTCACTATCATTCCTCATTACATGGGTTTCCTGGTTCGTTTTGTGACTGATTTTGTTTTATTAGAAGTTAGATTTAATTCCAACACTTGTGCTAATTGTTGATGATTTGTTTGATCAAGCATACCGTATATCATAGTCATATCACGAATTTCACCGCTGATCAAATATTAACTCGGATTTACAATCAATATTTGAAGAAGTTTTCGTGTTTCTATTAAAAAGGGTTTTTCCCTTGTCTCCCTGAGACCAGCACGATGTTGGATACAATTTTCCTCGCACGTTCTCTCCTCCTACTCACGTCTTATAGCAGTTACATAACATTTCTACAAGGAGGTTTTTCCGATTGACAAGAAAAGTTCTTGAACCGAGTTTATTTCAGTAAGCTCTTAGACACGCGCATGTTTTAAAATGCGTCACTAACCTTATATCGGTCAAATACCTCGCTCTTGCCCTGAAGGTATTTCAGCAGTAAAGCAGATTATGTTGCTTAATGTTGGATTAATCTACCATTGACGAAGTTAATTGTTTTGTCGTACGTCATGACTCGACCGAATGTCTGACCGAACGTTCACGAGAACACGCGAACACAAAACACGACAACCATGCTGCGAAAGGAATTAGTTTCGAGAAGAAATAGCAACTTTAACTCCAGCCCGCAAATTTCTTAGCGAGAAATCCTTTCAATTGGGGGCTTATAACGGCTTGATATAGCATTTCCTTCTACACTTCGGCTAAATATAAACGTAATCTTCTTTAAAAGTGTCATTATCCATTGATGAATAATTCAGATACACGTCGTGAACTTCAGTGAGAGCAGAAATTTCTCATGCCCAAGCAACGCTGTGCTGGCAGTTGCCTCGAGCAAAATGATCGATCTATTTTGAAACATGCCTTTGCTTCCGTGCTCAGCGTGTTTTCAACAGGTCTTATTTTTAGGCGAGAAAAGAGGCGTGAAGTGTATTCAATGCATGATTGTAACATCGATATAAGTGTTTATCGATCAGGCTGTGAGCATTTGATGACGTCATTGTTTTCCTTAAAAAGCCCACTCACTTGAGAAATAGCTCGTCAGTCATATTTTGAAGGCACGTCGCGCGATTGTTCCAGGTTTCATCGCATTCGAACTAACAAAACCTGTACGGTTTCTTTTGCATGATTAGTTGCTCTTTTCAGTGATTTTGAGGATCAGAAGCTTGGCTTAATTCAGTGTATACCACACAATGGGAAAGGTTGGTAGAGTGACTCTTGCCTTATTTAATTTAATTGTAAGATGTTATTTAATATACTGTGCGAATTGAATCAACTGGTATGGCGAGAGCGCTGCAAAACATATTAACGTAAAAGAAAGCATTCAAATTTTGTAGAGAACATAAAACTCCACTCTGGTCAGATGTGAGTATAATTACGTTTGCGGTTTTAATCTGCCCCTGATTACACATGTCTCCGTGAACGACAAGCTTTCTGAATTATGCCAAGCTACTCATTGATATTTTTAATTCAACTCAAACAAATTCATTGTCATTGGATGCGCACCAATTTTGTTTATTTTTTTTCCCTTTGGCAAGCTGCTCATGGTTAAAACTCCTTAGTCATTTAGTGGTCATATTAGCTTCAGAAAATTTTGAAAAAGCAATTTGAATATCGGCCTGTGTTGCGACACCTAATTTATATTCTCTGTTATTTTATTTCTTGACCTTTTACGCCCGACGAGGCTCTATGCGATAACCTGATAGCCTTTTTATTTCAAGTTCGGTTCGATATAATTGAGAAATAAATTGCTACTTTTGGCCTATTTTGCAACAAGGAATGGAAACCCTTTTAACATTGAGCTCTGACAACACGAAATGACGTCAGATGTCATCAAATGCGTCTGTTTGTGTTAGTTAATAATTAAATGTTATCCAATGCTAAATACAGCCTGATCAACGGAGCAACAAGCATCGGCCGATACCTCGTTGGGATGCCAGTTCTAAGGCGGCAAAACTGAATATTAATGCCGTGTTATCGCGATGTTTTTTTTTCTTTAGATGCGAGAGTGTTTTAAGCTCAGCATAATGGGATGCCTGCCATCTCGAAGACGGGACGACGAAGTTTCGCCGCAAGAAAGTGCGCCGGCGAAGAAAGCAGCATCTGGTAGGCGTTCGAATAACGAGGAGGAAACAATAAAGCAAGAGAAATCCTCGCTAGCGCCGACGATACAAATGGTTAACGAGGAAACTTTGAAACTTTTACAGGAAATCGGCGAATTGAAGGTGTTTCAGACAGCCAGCAACGCGGATCACAAGAAACATATAGACATCCATCATGACATTATACTGGCCTTAGAGAACCCAACAAAAGCCAACAACGCCGTCACGTCACTGTCAAGCGGGGCATCGAGCAATGTGATATAAAACCGGTTTGGAAACCATTGAAAGTGTACCGGTGTAACAGACCATAAAAAGAACTCGACATTTGGAGTTGACGCATAAAATTTATTCCCGTCCGACTGGATTCGCTTCAACGCATGCCGAAAATAAAATTCTGACAAGGCGAAGCAATTTCATCAAATCCTGCTCCTAGTTAGTGGATATTTATCGTTTCGGAGAGATGTGTTTTTGTGGCTTTCATAATTACTGGCGATTTTTGACTGGAGGGCTTTTTGGGTGAACCGTCAAACATGGAAAAATTCGTGGACTCTTCCTTCGCAAAAAAAAAGCGGAAAACGATAAAGACAATACGGCAGCAGCTCGACGCTAGAGCAGAAGATTTTCACGGACGGATATCGCAAAACAAGAGAGCGTCGTTCGACTGGATTTTCTCCAAGCTGAAATATAACAAAAACACATGGACAGTCCACAGCACAAGTGAATATTGATCCGATAGCGGAGTAATTGCCGTCAAGGGGAACTATTTAGCAATGTTCATTTTAAGAATGGATTTATGTAATAGCGTCTTCATCGGAGAAAACCATTGAATTTTCAACAAATGCACCTTGGCAGTGAACTTAGGCGATGTAAATATACCTTTGTTTCATTAATATTCATATAGTGTAATGTAGAATTCTATTTTCCTTTAAACAAACAGACAGCATATGTTCATTCATTCGTTTTAGAATTCGAAACGTTCGCCAAATTTCGTTCGCGAGCCACCTTTTTCGTGAGGAATCACTCTTTTTATCAAAGTTTTTTTCTTGGCTCTTTTAATTTAGCATGGCTGAAATGCACACGGTTTTTTGTTGTGTTTTTCATTGGGAGAAACAGAATTTTCCAATCAACCAGTCTTTAAAATGTGCATTGTCATAACCGAGGATATTATTTTCGAGTTTATACAATTGCAGCAATGAAAGAATCTCTCGGTATATAGAATCACAGCGGCCATTTGCGCGAAAAAACAAGATAAATAAACAAAAGTAATAAAAGAAGACGAGAAGTAAAAATTGTTGGAAACCAATTGACCGCACGCGGGGAAAATCACCCCTACACGACTTACAATATTTGTCACACAGCGAAATAAACAGAACGGTGAAAATTAAAGGGAAAAAAAATTCCTTGAATTTGCATACAAGTCACATCGTTGATTAAAAAATTGTCAAAAAATACGAAAATATATTTGATGGTCTGGCTGCAGTATTTCTTTGTAACTATTTATTCGTAGCAATGACAAGTCAGTCCCCTCTGTACAGATATATTGTGGATAATAAAACTCCGTTTGCAAGATCAGTATCATGTGTTATTATCTATCGAGCAAATGACTTTATTTTTAAGTTATTCAGTTTCGTTCTATTGGGCATCACGCAGTTGACAAAACTGAGGTCTTTTTTTAGCACTATTTCTGCAATTATTATTAATTTTTTTTTTATTTCTGGAGGTTGACAATCTTTGGTTTGAATTAAACTTGACAAGCAAGCCAGAGGGACAATTACGTTAATATGTTTCTTGACTTTTTCACTAAACTGTGAACAAGGCATTTCTCTTTTTGTCTTTTATAAAGACGTGTTTTCATTTTTCACTCCCTCCCTTAACAAACAGAACATTTATGGTTAGAGTAATCTTCTTCTGGAGATTTGTTTTGCGAAATGATATCGATGCTGGTGAAATCAGTTGGAGAAGGGAAGGTGTATTAAATCAGGCAAGAAATTTTGTCCGCTTTTATGCTATTATTATGGGCGTAACGTTAAATTGCCAGCTTTCAAAATTATTTAATACATTTCTTTTCAGTACGTAGATCAGAAACTAATTTCTCCTAAAACTAGCATGTATAAGACTAAAAGTTGCGAGCGCTTATTTTAACCGTCGTGCCTTTAAATGGTTTTCGTCACGTACTCCTGTGGCTCTGTGTCACGCTGTACTGTATCATCGTCTGAATTTTTCTCAACATAGTGACATAAATTCAGTAAAAATGTTTATAAAATCAGGGGAGTGATCAAAAATTTAACTCGTGGCATAAGACAAAATTCTCCCGTCTATTTATAACAAAAAATGAGTGCGGACTAATGAGGGATAATCTACAAACTGTTATTCGGCGGCGTGAAACAATAGGAACAGATCCTTTTGTAAAATTATGAGGTTTGATTTTCAATGGAGCTTCTTTAAGGATTGCAGGGTTTAAGTCCTGTTAATGATTACCTTCTAACATTTTCAAGTGGCAGGTGATGGCAAAAATATAATGTTGACTCGCCATCAAATTCTCCTAACTGGCATTAAAGGAAATGTATGGAGTCAGTACGGAGAATATATATTTGGATCTTTGGGCGATTGAAGACGGAAATGGGAGAGGCGTCCACATGTTAAGCCAATTATGTTTCGACATTTGGTGGGTTCTATATGTGTAATTGTCTACGCCACCCCACAGACTTTGGGAAAATAATTCTAACTTTGGTAGCAACGCATCAATAATTTTTTTTCTGCATGAAATTATGTGGGAAAGCTATAAAAGTCGCATGTCCGATATAGGCAGGGGGCATCATGTGAAACGTGGACTTTGCCTAGTTGAAAACCAGTTGTGTGATAAAATTCAACCCTGTTCCAGGTGAAACGAGTACATGAACACACTTTGTAAAGCTCGGACTATATCTGAAAATGTCTTTATCGCGCATGTTTTGAGAATTCCTTCTTATAGAAGTTTTGCACGGCAACCCTGTTGCATGGCAGGAACAATAGATTCTTTTTGGGAAAAAATATTCTTTCTAATGCAAAACATTTTCATTGTCCCTGCCATGCAACATGGCTGCTGTGCAATACCTCTATAGAAACCGAACTTTGCAGATATGAGATCGACTGTTGTAAATTTACTCCATGACTGCTCCAAGTCAAAGTTTGAGGTTTAGTAGTGGGATAGTTGAAATATTCCCTTGGTCTAAAAAGTGTTAAAATGTTACAAATGATTAATGAAAACGAGAGAAAAAAATCGGACATGGTGAAAATAAGAAAAAAAAAATCTGACGTATTGAAAAGGAAATTTGAAATATTCAGAGCAACTGGATGTTTGAAGCGTATATAACCACTTTATCGTCCGTTAATCTATTCCTGACTCTTATAGATGAAGCAGAAAAAAAATGTTCTTGTTATTTGGCTGTAATCAACCAGACGATGAATTCGGTTTTTCCTTCGAATTTTTCACCTGTTAGTTTTGTTCTAACAGCATAATTTTATTGCGCGTAAGCAGCCTTCCTCATAGCTCTCTGCAACTTCTTGTTGTTTGTATGATAATGAAAGATAAAAAAACTGTTTATGGTTGAATTGTCTTTGACTAAATTGCTCAATCCATTATCTCATGGCACAATGTATTGGTTTTCTGCCGGAGCCAGTTATTAAGCAGAACACACCAGGTGGTTCGTCTATTTCTGACAGGCCATATGTTGTGGCAATGTTCACAATTCACTGCTTGAGGCAAACGCGAAAGCCCGCATTTGTGATATTGTGTTATGCGCTGACACGGAAAGCCAGCCGAATGCTACGCTTTTTAGAATAGTGAAGGGCATTTAAAAGGCCGTATGGTGCAATCTTTCGTCGTTTTTTTTTTCTTTATTTTAAGTCTTTCACTTTTGTGCGTTGGTTACTGAAATGAAGGATCGCCACAAAATTAGCGAGGTAACCAAATGTAGTGCAAATTTATTTCTATCCCAAACCAGAAATACTACTGAACAAGACCGACAAATACAACAGGGTTCACCAAAGTATTGGCCCTTTCGTTGAAAATTGTCTTTACATTTTAATTCCACTAAGACATATTTAAACGCCTAATAGAACTTAGAAATTAACAGTTAACTTAAGAGGGATAAATTTGTTATCATATTATATTTTATTTTATTGAACATACGGGTAATTGGCTTTTTTCCAGTCCTTTTTTGCGAAGAATGTGCCCCATAACAGACACTTTACTTTAATATATTTTTTTTAACAAAATAATGGCAACAACTGAAAATCTAAAAGTGTAAAGTTTAAGTTAGCCATGCTTAGCCTCCCTATTTTGTCTTTTTGTTTTTTCGGCAAGTTTCTAGCAGGCTTTGACTTTTTTTTTTCCAACACGGAAAACCTCACGTTCTCTGAAAAAGCTCTCTGAAACAAAATTTTAATCAGCTCTCAAGAGTGACGTTTGTTTGTCCAACGCTATGTTGCTTGCGTAAATCATTACCTCATTAACCACAATTGACGTCAGTGTGTACGTTAGTGGTAGAATCATGCTTCCACCTGCAGCAAAATTCCATCCTAAAATTTCTTTCATGAATTTAAACTTCCTATCGCCTTAAATGCAGGGTCAAAAAGTACCTTTGCAGTACCGTAGTTCAATGAGAGGCTATAAGTCTTGGAAGTTAAAGGGGAAAATCCGAAAGACACCCCCTGGAAAAGCACTCCATTGTTGCACAATTGTTAATCTTAAGCATTAAACCAATAGCGTGATAGGTACAATAGAAGTGTCAGCTCTATTTGATGCTGTGATGGCCCGTTTCCATGGCGACGTCATTGAGTTATTACTCGTGTACATAGTCGCATATTAGAGTTCTTTCTAGAACTCTTATCGCACTGAGTGCATTTAAATCTCGTGTTTTATCCTTTAGTACAAGACAAGTGTCGTATTTGCTGTCTTCAATTTAAAAACGTTTTCACTTGCGGGATTGGTCAAAACGTGTCACGTGGCCAATTACGGAGATGAAGAATCCTATAACTTCCATTTTGCCCAATGCGGCTTGAGTAAAGTGTGCTTGGATTTTTTTTTTCCAAAATGAAGCTCTTCTCGCATAAAAAGCAATCAAACAATACTAAACGATCTTGGGTCAACTTTTTTTCAAGACCGAAAACTTTGAAAACTGTGTCCGCCGAATTTCATTTGCTTACTTCAACTTCATAATGACCAAGGAACATTTCTTTCCCGGTTTGCACCGATGCTTCGACAAAACACCACTGACAGAATGCAGATAGAAAAACAACAGAAACGATTTCCCCGACCAAAAAATTATGAACAGACAGTTACAAGAAAAACACACTGTATTCGCGCGTTCCAGGCCCCCTATTTAACCCCATTCAAACGCCGAGCAGCTACACTTTATATGCGCCGTATATAGCGGGAAGATAAGCGCTCGGCCCAATCTCCGTCTGCCACGCAGGCCACCAAGTAGCTCCAGTGAATTATGGGTAGGCAAAACTGCTTCCTGTATCCCGTGGATAAAACTTGCCCTCGACCAAATTTAAAATTGCTGTTTGCTTATTCCTCAGGGCCTGAATTGAACAGTGGAGGAGAGTATATTACTGACATTTACCAGCCTATTCTCCTAGTGTTCTAAATTAGGTGCTGAAGGAAGTCGCGCAGTCTCTCTTTTGCTCTAAAATTCGTGGGGGACGCAAATGAACAGAGGCGTGTGGCGAAGCCGCGAGCCGCGAACAGCGTAGACGTCGTTGACGTTCTTCCCCGCGGATTGGATTTTCGAGCAAAAGAGAGACTGCTCGCTGTCTAGGGATGTGCCACAGTCCATAGGACAATATGACCAAATTATCTGAACTGATCTCCACGTTGTTCTAGTAACATCTAAGAGTTATTTTAGTAACTTATGATTTAAAGCATTTGATTTTTCTGAGGAGTAACCTCTCTTCACATTATCATTCATTGCAGGCTTTTTATTGGGGACCTCGCAGGACCTGATATGATTTACCTTCTGGAGTTCTTTAGAGTGCAGCTCAGCGTGTCTGTGCTCCTAGGGCTCGTATTCGTTCCCAAGGTATGGACTCCTCTTTAGGGAGAGCCTGTGTTGTTTTATCTGTTAGAGTTCTTCTAGGTCGCCTATTCTTACCAAAGCTATTAGACTGCCGGTCTTTTCTCGAAATCAGACAGGAATTATGAGGCGAGACACTTCAAACTAGAAGGGATTGGGACAAGACATGATGGGTGCGGCACCCAAACCCTTTTCATCCACATTGCCCTTTTGCGTGCGTGTTCACGGATAAACACTCGTCTGACCCTAAGAGGAAACACCGGCTGTCAGCAGTCTACAAAACTGTAGACCCCTCTTTGAAACGTCCTGTATCCGAATAACCAGTTCGAATTCGTCTAGGTCACGTGTTCGTTCTTAAAGCTCGAGGTCCTTTTGTTAAATGAGCTCACATGATTTACGTGCTAGGGTTCCTAGCTTGAGACCCTTTCAAAAAGGAGCCTATATAGTTCACCTGTTGGAATTTTAAGATATAGAATACAAAAAGACAGACTGTTTTGTTCTTGCCGGTGTATTTTTTTAATCCAGTGTCCAAATGTTCTAGGAGATCAGAGTCTCTTCTTGGTATTTCGTGTCGTCAGAGAATGAAAAAGATCCCAGAGGTCTAGGTTTCTAACCGTTCAGTTTCATGATGGCCGCCTTACTGCTAAGAAAAAAAATATTTACTCATAGCATGTTGCCTGTTGCAGCGTTTAAGGTATTTTTATTTGTGAACATCTCACGTAATTTTAGACCATCTTCTTTGCAGCTATAACTTCATTGTTAAATATATGTTGATTTTTTTTCTTTTTTTCTTTTAAACATGATATCCTTTTCTTGTACAGATCGTTCGTGTCATTAAGGGGCGTGGCGACGTATTTGACACAAGTGGTCGGATTGCGTCCGTAAAGGGGGCTGCTCTTAACATGACAGGGCAATCCTCAGAAGGGACGGTGAACTTGAGCGCTGAAAACGAGGACCTTAAGGTGAATATAACAAACTCGTTGTGCATATTATATATTTCTATGACACCTTTGGCCATATCGTGTTAAGTTGCTTATTTAGTTTCAGTTAGCATCCTATGCAGCGTGGTGATATCAAGTGAATGTACTGCTCAATAGCATTCATTTGAATGGTCACACACCAGGGATTTATCCAAAGACTTGAAAGCCGTTAGCACCACCTTGTACGGCATAATAGATAGAAGATAAAACCACCTTGTGCAGCGTGATAAACAGTACCACATGAAAGTACTGCTTAACAGCTTTCATTTGAATGGTCACACACTAGGGTTTCATTCACAGACTTAAAAGTTAGAACCACCTTGTACAGCATAATAAACAGTACCACATGAAATTACTACTCCATAGCTTTCATTTGAATGGTCACATGCTAGTGTTAACTAGAGCTGCGTTGCACAGCATGACACACCATCACATGAAACTGCTACTCAGTAACTTTCGTTCGAATGTTAACGGCATTGTATCGCACAAGTACCTCTCGACATCTTTCGTTTGGTACGCCATTCCCCAGTCTTATTAAGACAACAGTACAACATGGATGTGCCGTGTGATGTGAGTGGCCAGTTGCAAATGAGGGCTTCGTTCACAAACTTTAACTTCTTGTAACTGATTCTAGTTTCGTCGTATTTTGACTTTCAGGAAGAGATACGTAAACTGTACGGTCAGCTACAGCAAATGAAAACCGCCAACATGGAAGCGGGAAACAGACATCTGGGACGTTCCGCTTCCATTCTGTTCGGCGGCTCCACTCCGTCACTCTTAAACTCAACCGCCAATAACAACGGAAGTTTGGCTTGTTTGGTTAATCCTGGGGCAAAGGAGAAGCGACAACAAAGATACTCTCCCGCTGCTGAACTTGTAAGCGACTTTGTTTGACGAAGGCTTATCAAAGAAGGGCGCGGTCACAAATCCGTCCGCCGTTCATACAAGTCCAACCATTTGTACATATGGATAATTTTTTTACGCCTAACTTTGTGGAAACGAACTTCCCAATTACCCTTAATCATTCCAATCATCTTTACAAGCATGATTCAATTATAAGACATCACTGAATCGCAGCTTCTCCTGGTTCAAGAACTTGGCATAGGATATCGAAAGCAATAATACTTTCACGTAAAGGAGCTTAGTCACGGCATTTTGAGATATGGCCACGCACAAAATTACATTTAAATTGAAGGAAACTTGAAAATGTTAGTTTACTAAGATAGAAAAATACCAAAGAGATAATAAGAAACCATAGAGGAACAAGGATGGTTGAGAATGGAGAAGATTAACATGGATTGCAAACTTCGAACTTGAAAGATTTAGGCTAAACTTTTCAAGATAAACCGTGACTTAAACCGTGACTGAGCTTCTTTAATCATCGGTAATAACACAAATTTACCCATAACACGATGGCTGTACTCTGATTGGCGAACGAATGATGGGGAAGTTTCTTTAATCATTCACTCAGCTCCACAATCAACAGTATAGAAGGTACAATCTTGTTTGTTGATCAAATGCCGTGCTGAGGATCACCAGGTTTGTACTAGAGCTGAATAGAACCATGTAAAATGAATAAAATTGATTCAGATTTTTCTATATATTGTTCTTGTGGTTTCTATTAGCATCTTTGTTCGTCTTCTTGTTCGGTCATTCGCCGTACTCCGTTACACAGCAGAGGCGTAATTGCTCGACTGTTCAAAGGTTTCCAAATGGAATCCTTGATTTCTTGACTGTTCGCTTTAGAAGCCTTGATCACTCAATAGTGTTTTGTTTGCATGAAGTCTTGCTTTAGCACTTTTCACTGCTCGCGTCTCTCTGAATCTTAGACTGAATCAATGAGTTATTGCCATTTAATCCCAATTGGGTGAAGGTTTCTCCCTGAAATCCTTTCCGTTCGATTCGTCCCCAACAGTGAAAATCAATCAATCAATCCAACTTTATTCACGTGTCAGAGTATTCTGGCTCGACTAAAAAGCCGCATTACTATATGACACCTACACTAAAAAATCCCAGTCTCCTCGGTACCACTTCTGTAGCAAATCTAACAAAGGAGGTCATCACAATCAAGGACCTAGGAAAATTTATCCATGAGAAATATAGACAGTAGGAACTGAAATCGGTCTTCACCCTTGAATGCCGATATCCTCGGTTATGATCCAATGTTCGATCACGTTAAATAACAGCATTGTAAAAACAATGATGCAAGAGACTGTAAACGAAAATGCTGCCGGTATACGTAGGATCTGTGAGAGATCTGATCAGCCAAAAATAGAAATATAACAATGAAGCAAGGCCGGGAATGTAGGATTCCTTCTAGAAAACTGAGGCAAAATCTCCGTGTGGCCTTAATACTGGGTTTCCATGCGATGTTTATTTTTTAAAAAATAACTGTAATGGAACAGAAACCAATCAGATTTGGATAAATTTTCTAATTGGCTAAAAATACAGCACGCTTCCTGTGATTGGCTAGCACACTAGTGCTAATGAGCGTTCGACATGTAATCAATCTGTTTACCTAAATATATCTGTAATAAATTAAGTGAAAAGTTCGCCACAGTCCTTCTGTCATTTGCACGATAAATATTAAAAAATAATGCACCGTCACGTGGTACATACAGAGCAAAGATTTGGTGACTCAACCAACCAATCAGTGATCGGTGTTTCATCAGACCACTTTCTCAAGCCCCACTTCCCATTTTAGAAACGCTGTAAGTTTTCGTAATTAGGTTTCGGGAGACTTCGTTTTATAAATTATCTTTAGAGTGTAAAAGAATCTTGAAAAGTCTGACACATTTCTGCATACTGGTTTATTTAACGGAAATGGTGATTCTCAAACTTGTCACAACGTGAACGACAACTTGCTGTATGTGTGCACATCACTACGAGTTAATTTGATTCTCCATCTTAGCTTTTATTTTTAAATGATATTTACTAATTTGAAAACAAGCATTTTTGCATTTTGATGCAAATTTAGTGGGAAGTTTAATGTGGCGTGAAAGAGATCGTTAGTGGTTTTTGCTACACAGCGTGGGAAACGTAAATTTATATAAACACAGAAACAAACAGGCAACACAGCAAAAACAAAATCCGGTGTCAAAAATTGTTTTAGCAGTTTGTTGCCCATGGACTCATCGTGTATGCAATTCTGTTTCGCGAACTGCATCGTCAAAAAATTGAACTGTAAACAAGGTATTTACATCGAAGTCACTGAACCATGGTGTTATTTTGATGCAGTTCATCAGTCGGGGTTGATATTCACTTAACATTGACCTTCCCATTGTTAGATGACGTAAATGAATTTTAGTAGGTAATTGACTTCCTGTTTTAGAATATTTAGTTGATTTGCAGCGAAATGTCTTGCACCACAACTCAAGAACCTCGGCGAGCGAGCAGAGCTAAACAGCAATGCCAACACACGCCAAGCTACAAGATTGCGAACAGTTCCTTCAAAAGGAAAATTCGGTCGCTCCAGAATCGGACAGGATTATCAAAAAGTACCTTGAAGTCTCTGAAAGAGGAAGCCTCGATAGTTTCCTTCTCGTCATTCCGGACAAAATTCGTAACGATGATTACTTGCATTATATCCTGAGATATATGCGGGCACATAACCAATTTGACCGGCTTGATCACGAGAGAATCTTTAACAACGTCTTGTTCACAACTGTGGAGAGAAAGGTGACGGAGCTTCTGGCAGTTGTTGCACAGAAAGATCCTCACGCCTTCTGGTATCTGGCGCACTCGTTCGAGGCTAAACAAGAGCCTTTGTATCGACACCTGCATGGACCCATACAATGCTGCGGTATGTAGTTTCATTTTGTTAAAGGAGGTCAGTCACGGTATTTTAAGGTATTTTGGCCACGTACAAAATTACCTTTAAATGGAAGGATACCTGAAAATAGTAGTTTACTAAGTTAGAAAAACACCAAAGAGATCATAATAAACCATAAAGGACCATGGATGGTTAAGGATGGAGAAGATTCACGCGGATTACAAACGACGAACTTATAAAAAGTTAGGACTAAACTTTTTAAGGTGCGCAAACCGTAACGTAGCTCCTTAACTTGACGTGGTTACTTTTGTGTCTTTGGAAGAATGTTAGAACTCATCTGCTATAAAAAAAGTTTTTTCCTCGTCTTTGTTTGGTGATAAGGGCAGTTTCAAGCGAAAGTCTATGTCGTAGAGTTTTCATACTTCCGTTTTTTTTCCTCATTTGTGACAATAAGCATGATGTTACATAATGACATTCCCTGCAACTATAATTATACTTCCTTCACGTAAATGTAATTTCTTTTATAGTTTCTTGATTATTTTGGTCGTTTTGAGTTTCGTAGCAAGTTCCGTTTCTCACAGACAAGGTGCCTTCGTGCGCTCGTGGATTGAGAATTTAGATATCCATAAACCTCTCTGGCTGTAAACCAACGCAATGCTCACAGGAATAGCAAGGAATTCGTTGCTTTGATTGTGATTACAACGTACTTGAATCAAGGGTTCCGGTGGTCCGATCTTGTTTTGATACAAATATTAGATGCGTAAAAGCTACGAAGTCAGTTCAAGGAAAATTAATGGGCTAAGATTCTTATCCTTGCGTATATCGATCAAAACAAAAGTAGAAACGTAGTGACATTAGAATAAATTACCTGGTGCTAATAAATTCTTACTTTGATACTGTCTCATCAGGAGTTGTTTCACGAGAATCCCTTTATTCAGTTGACAATATAAACAAATCTTATTTGACACGCTGATACACACAATCAATATTTTGTTTTGTTTATGATTTTTTTGTATTTGGAAAGAGTTCAATTCCCCTCTGACATCATAGCATGGCAAACGGTTTCAAACCGAAGGCTTGCTCTATGCTGTGTCAGGCCCCGTGCACGCTACGCTGGAGGAATTTGAAAACGTAGTTTTCACTCAGAAAACGCCTCGAATGTTTTCTGTTCACACTTCGCCATAGGGAGTAAAAGAGGCAACAATCACCGGTCATTTTGGATTTGTGTTTGAGGAAAACTCAGTCAGGGAAATCACATGACTTTCGTGACGAAATCGTTTTCGAAAAGCTCCGTCAAAATGTTTTCCGTCCACGCGAAAACGCAGAACCAGCGTTTTCAAATTCCTCCGGTTTGAAGAGCGTTTTCAAAAAGCTCCGTTTTCATGACGGATTAGTATGGACGGTAGGGCAAACCGTAAAAATAAAACTGCTTTTTCAAATTTCTCCGGCGAAGCGTGGACGCTGTGCTGGGATGGAAACCGAAAGAAGAAACAAAACATATCTTTGACAAACTTGGACCCTCGTGGCAAAGTCGTCGCTAGTTGTATACCAGCCCCATGTATTAGATACCAACATTATATGCTGGCTTAACTATGGAATACTTGGCTACTTATTTAAGAGCCAGTGCCCATAACTATGGACCAAACAACGGCACAAGTCGAAAAATCGATTTTGCTCATTTTTTGCCCACAGATTGGCCCTAGCTAGTAAACAAACGGACCGTAGTTGGTTTCTGCTAATGTAGCTTTTTTGGGGAGAAATTTGCGAAAAACGATTTCGCCCCAATTGAGCTCAAAACCTACTTCCTGTTATGCTAAATTTTCTGAAAATTTGATTGCTTTGCGTGTCGCACAGCAGCTACTTGAGAATCTTTCAATGGTCTTTACATTCAGCTCAGGTCTTCATGGTATGACTGAGCGAAAAATAAAATAAATCGAGGTTTCTTTTGAGCCCGAAACAAGATCGAACAGAAACGCAAAATATTAGAATGTGTTGCAAACGAATCATAGCACTAAAATATCGCCATATTTTTCTATGGGCTATAACTTTAAATACCATAAAAACACTTTCTACGGGTTAACTGTACGCCCACCTGTTTGAAAATCAAAAAACATCTCTGGGCAAATGGTTTTAAGTCGCCCGCCTTGGCCTGTGCTTCTCATAATTTTTCCCTGAACCGCAGTGACAATGTAAACAGTTGCGTGACGCGGGCAGTCACCCTGAATACATAATTCGTTTCCAACAAACCGCAGATGGCTATCTTAGAACATTTGGGTGAAAAAAGAAAAACACAATGGACCACTTTTAACTTTAAAGTGCACCTAACCCCAAAAATTTTTTTTCGCTAGAACGAATCTACTTATTATTTGAAATAGTTCTGCGAAAAATTTTTGAATTCCGTTAAATCCTCGATTTTCTGTGCCACGACGAAATCTCGAAAATAGCTCCAAAACACCGCCATTTTGTTTCACGACCGAGTTTGAGGAGAATGGGTCCAGCGGCTCTTGTGACGTCTACCCAGGAAGGTTGGATATCTCATTTCCTCTCATTTCCTTCAGGATGGTGCAATACACATTCGAAAAGTGGGCAAAAACGCCTTCCAGAGGTGCTATCGGCTGTTGCAGCAATATTCCAGATTTAAAGAAAGATATACTGTACAATTTACTGACGATGATCGGCTAATGGTGCAATAAAGACGTAAACGATGGTTGATTTTGTCGAACCGAAACAAGCGAACTGAATCTGTGAGAACCATTGAAGAACTGTCACTGGAATTTGTTCCGCAGACTTTCGAACGCTATTTTCATAAATTTTCTGCTTTAAGCTAACCAGCAATTTGTAGAAATACTACCTACAACCTATATCTTCCAATCCCGCAGTATTTATAACATAACCGGCAAAGTTGTGTGATCCGGTCATGATCAAGAAGCGTTATACTGATATGTAAATAGATCGCAACTGTACGCTGCTAACCAACACTTATTTCTCTTTCGATTTAGATGAAAGTCGAAGATTAATCCTCTAGAATTACATGATAACAAAATTGTTAGACTCACAGAGTTTTTCGAAGGTTTGGAAATCAGCAGTGCGACAAAGATTCTGTGCAATAGCGTCGAAAATATGACCGCGTAACATTATCTGCGGACCGCTTAGGGAACACATCCTTTTCGCTTATCCGACGAATTTCACTGCAAACTTTGAGAACAATTTACATTGGTTATTTGGAGTTACGACTTAAAACGTGTGACAATGTGAAATCGGTAATTGTATGAAATGTTTCCTTCCGCCTTGCTTCCCGCAGCTTCAAAAATACAGGTCCAAACAATACGATTTTCAATCGATTGAAGCCAATGTTTTGCAGGTCATCAAGTCTCGAAAACTGCAACACGTACGTCGCTCTTATAAACATGAAGCATTCAACTGAAAATAAAACACAAACTGGATTTAACAGAACCTTGACAAAATACATTCTCGGTAAGGACAAATGTAAACGGGCTATAAACACGCGTGGGAATCTTATGTTTAGTTGACGAAATTACCATCCAAAGCAGTCCTTGAGTTTTCTTTCCTGCTTTTCGTTTGCCTGCTCCTCCACTTCATATCTAGCTTTCCATTCCTAATATACAGGCAGCTCGTCCACAAAGACGTCTTCCCCGTCGTCGCTTGAAATATTGTAAATTGCTCTCAAAGCTCTAAGCAGTGAGTTCACAGTTGTCGAACGTGCTCGATCGAAGTTTATTTCGGAGCCTTCCGAATCGAAACTTAACTCTGACTCCAGTGACGAAAAAGAAATGATTCTGAGACAAAACTTGGACGTTTTAGTCCCAAAATACATCGGAACGATTAGTTTTGCGTTCTATTCTCTCGAGCAAATACAGAGAGTTGACTGAGGCGCCATTGTGTTTGGTTCCTGGGTAGACGTCATCAGGTACCGCCGCCCCAGACTCCCTAAAACGCGGTCGTGAAACACTTAATCGCGACTTTGAAAGGGCATAGAAAATCGAAGATTCAACCAAATTCAAAAATTTCTTCGCCCAAATGCTTCAAATAAAGTCTAGATTTGTTTTAGCGAAAAAAAAATTTTGGGGTTAGGTGCACTTTAATATTTTGAAAGTCATCGCTTTGGAAATTTCGTTAATTAAAAACGCCAATTAAAAGCAATTTACTTGGAGTTCGGGTGTTATTGCTATGTTGTTTTAAGCTGTCGTTCTTCCTTTGATCATTTTAATTACAAGAACGAGTTCTAGAAAGAAAATCGTTCTTAGTTCATCTGTTAAGCGTAATGACAAGTTGATATTGTTGGTTTGTAGCCTTACGTGATCTGAAGGAACACTACAGTGATTAAAATTGTATTTGTTGATTTCGACGGATCGATTTTCGGTTAAACCTTTCTATTTGTACCAGCACATTTAGTGCCTTTTCTTCTGCTAAAAAGTCGGAAAAAGTAAAGTAAACAAATCCTAAAAGTTTAAATCATAAATAAGAGGCATCGACAGTGTGTGTGTCTCGGTAAGCTGTTAATTTGAACAATTACTGTGCTGGACAGATTGCTTTCCAGGTTACGCACATACTATACATATAGTTCATTGTGCGCGAATGTTTCTGTTTCAAACAACTGAAATGCTCAATGCTTTTTTTCTTTTTTTCTTCAGTCTTAAAACTTATTGTTAGAGTTAGGCTAAACCCTAAACTGTTTTGGCGGCCAACCTATTTTTGGCTAATTGCTTAATCAAATTATATGTATATTTCACTGAAATTCGCTCTTCCGTGACCGACTTCCGAACAAAACAAGATGGATGTTCGCTGTTCATTTAAGACTACAATCCTGGTCAAAAGTGTTGGGACAGTTACGGCAGATGACTTCACAGGCAGCCTCTCTTAAGACCAAAACCGCGCAAGCCCGCCTACCTCCCTCCCCCCTGTTAATGTTGATAAAAGTCTTGAAGAAAAAAAAAAATCCTTGACAATAGCTTCAGAATAGCCACGTTTCAAGAATTGTTCGCCTCCTAGAACAGTATTCTCGAACTAAAGAGACGATAAGATAGATATTCACGTCTTATTCCAATAATAACGATTTTTCAGCAATCGCATTCGGTTCCAACACAACTGTCTAACCACTTTCTGTTGTCCCTTTTTCCTTTCTTCCCACATCCGATCTAGTCTTCAGAATAGCTTCATTTTCTTGCAACATTGCTAGGGGGGGGGGGGGGGGGTGAATTGTACTTGCTTTTATTCATCTTTTGTTCTAAAACGTTAAGGACGTAGTTGAAATCGTGGGTTTTAACGCGCAAAAAGGGGAGGTGTCCCAACAACTTATGGCCAGGATTGCAGGTTTACACTAGAGGAAATTGTTCCGGATTCGTGATGAATCCGGAACGTTTTTGTGCCGGATTGATTTTGCCGTTTACACAAAAGTGGACGAATCCGAAATAAAAACTCCCCGGTTTGGTCGTGTCTCCGGAGATTTCCGGAGATTTTAATAATAATAATAAAAGCTTTATTTAAAACTGAAAGACCGATCAGCGAAGTCCGGAATTTAAAGTGGGAACTTTGAATCCGAAAACTTTTGAATCCGGAGAGTTTTGTCGTGTAAACGATTTTCTCTCGAATCCGGATATTTTTCCGCCTGTGATCGTTTGAGTTTACGGTGGAACGAAAATGGCGGATTACATGATCCAGTCGTAGTCAAGTCGTAGGCTCATTGATGGCCATTTGATGGCGGTCGCTGGGTGATCACCTCGAGCTGTTTCAGGTGTAGGTAATCACTTTTATAATGGGTAATGCCATATTCCTCAGAAACCCAATTCATGCTTTACTGCGCAGATGACGACGATGGCACGATCGAAAACCTCGACAGTTCTAGATATTAAGTAAAGACCAGAATAAATGCCTGGAGGGACCTGACATGATGGACAACAGTACCGTGGTCAGCGAGTTGAAAGAAAACTTCAGACTGTCTCAACCTACCCCTAGCCTTACTTTTGGAGTCATTTTTGGGTTATTTTTTTTGTAAAAAAAAATATCTCTTAGTCGGCGCGTCGGGTATGTTATGGACGGGTCAATGGATGAGTGAGTGAGTGAGTGAGTGAGTGCGTACGTGCGTGCGTGCGTGAGTGAGTGAGTGAGTGAGTGAGTGAGTGAGTGAGTGAGTGAGTGAGTGAGTGAGTGAGAGATGTATGTATGTCACACCAATCAGATTGGATCTACTATGAACAGCCAATCAAATTTCTTGTTGTAAAGGTAAATGGTACGTGAGAAACACAAGGGGTGTATAAACACAAGGACTATGGTAATTGAAAAATAAAGAGTGACGTGTATGTTGCCGGTTTGTGATTTTCAGTTCGGTTTGGAGGGAAGTGTGACAGTTATATACCTACATTGGGTTGTTTTAGAGTGCATAATTTTCAGTGTAATGGTGGCTAGTTACGAACGAGATGAGTCTTGAGTTTTGAAGCAGTTCATGAGTTAGTAGTAGGCAAATGGCACGAGATATTTTTATTTTTAATTACAAAGGGTAACTTGATACTTTTGTTTTTCACAAGGAGTTAATTCAATTAGAGGTCACGAACCGTCGGTTCTAGTTCTTAGGACATGTTTTAGAGGAGACGAGACTATTAAGATTTGAAGCATTTCTAACGTTTACAATAGTAAGTGCAGGTTCATATGGGAGTAAATTCAATTAAAGCTTACAAGTTATCAGCTATTGTTCCCAAGATATTAAACAAAACAGAAGCTTTCATTTCTAGAGTGTTTTTACGTCTCTGCAGTAGCAGTTTAATAGTTTTATTTGATGATATTCATTTTAGTCCGATATTTTTAAAGGTAAAAAGTATGAAAACTGTTCAAACGTTCTTTGAAGACTGCGTGGCGGCAAGTTAAAGTGCATTTAATTAAATCAGACTTTCAATGTGTCAGAGACGTTTTTTTCTTTCTTTCTATTTTTGGTGAAGTAGTGTTGTTGCGTTGTGTTGTGTAAAAAGGGTAAACTTACGACTTGTCTAAAATGCGAAAAGTTCTCTTGAGTATTTTTGAACAAAAATTCCCCTCAGGGGTTGGAAGGGCTATGTGATCGGTGAGAGAGGGAGTTATGCATGTGCGCGTGTCACACCAATCACAGTGCGGGTTGTATCAAAGAACGAATCAAATTTCCTGTTAGAAAATAAGATGGCATCTACATCAATCTGGAGACGTGTCAGATTACTGTAGTTTGTTCAGTCAAACATTTTATGGCTTACTATTTAGCTATCTTACTATAACCGATGTAACATCGCAACCATAAAAACTTGTCAAATTAACCAAATCATCACTGTACCATGAATGCTTCTATCTCCGACACTTCACACAAAAAAATAACTCTTGCACGCCTTGCGTGCCTATGTTGTTTCTCGTTGTCGAGGCAACAAACTGCTTGTTAACCATTCCATCATGAATGTTCCCGGAGTTATCGTCGTGTGTAAACGGTTAAGAATCTGAATATCCTTTCACTGTAAACCCCTAATAATCCGAATACTCTGAAATTGATGAATCCGGGAACTTTTACGAGTCCAAAGAAACTCCTTTAGTGTAAACCGACCTAGTCCTAGATCGACCACTGTAATGTTTATTTGTCCACCAGTGTTATGATCTGCAAATTTCAGTTAATTGATCAAACAACCAAAGTAGAAAGGATGGATTTTTTTCCCAGTATGATTGAAACTTAAACGCAATTTCTTCCTCGGCTAATTCAATTCAAGAAATTCCTGGTTTTCCAGCTGAGTTTGAGCATATTGTATAGGTACAAATTTTCTACACAGCTAGAAGAGCTGAGATGCCGTCACGCAGTTAGTAGTTTATAGAATTTATGGTATTTCCACTTGACTTTATTTGTCAGTCAATGATTCAATTGCCATAAACTATAGAGGATTGGTTGAGTGTATCTTTAAAACTGCCACTGTATTGTAAGTTCTCAGTGAAATCAATAAAATAAACAAGTGTTAAAATCATTTCACGGAGTACTGTAGTAACGTTCTTTATCGGGGATGTCGTGGGTGTTGCAATGCAAATGAAAAAATATATATATATGTATATATACTAACTTAAATAAAAAACACAAACAAAAAAATTTCCATTATTTTATCCACACAACGTTTCAAAAATTGCTTTCATCGGATTGCTGGAAACGAATATTTAATCGAGAGTGGCTATCCGCGTCACACAATTGTTTACATTCCAACGGCGGATTTTGGGCAAAATCCATGAGAAACACAGGCCAAGGCGGGCGACTTGAAACCATTTGCCCAGAGATATTTTTCGATATCTTAACAGGTGGGTGTATATTTAACCCGTAGAAAGTGTTTTTATGGTATTTAAAGTTATAGCCCATAGAAAAATATGGCGATGTTTTTATGCAATAATTCTCTTGCGACACATTGTAAAATTTTGCGTGTCAGTTTGATCTCTTTCCGGGCTCAAAACTAAATTTGATTTATTTTATTTTTCGCTCAGTCATACCATGAAGACCTGAACTGAATATAAAATCCATTGAAAGATTCTCAAGTAGCTGTTCTGCGGAGTGCGAAGCGATCAAATATTCGGAAAATTCAGCAAAACCGGAAGTAGATTTTGAGCTCAATTGGGGTGAAATCGTTTTTCGCAAATTTCTCCCCAAAAAAGCTCCATTAGCAGAAACTAACTATGGTCCGTTTCTATTCTTTCTAGGCCCTATCTATGGACGAAATACAACCGAAATCAATTTTTCGACTTGTGCCATTGATAGGCGATTTAGGTCCATTTTTATAGGCATTCACTCTTAAATCTCTTCGGAAAAGAACTGCGGCTACTGTAAGCTTTGCTCTGGACAAGCTCTTCAGCTCGCAAGTGAAGTACATAATTTTTAAATGCAATGTATTCAAGAAACAAGAAAGAAGCGGATTTTTGGACAGTCTTTCACTAATTCTCCATTCATTTCGTCCGCAGTGTGCAGAGAAATTAGACAAAAAGAGAAAGACGATGAACTACAGTCTTCAGGAATGGGTATCTGTAGATTTATAATTTATTTTACGAAAGCTAGATAAAACCTCTAAATTGGGGTTCTTAGCTCTGTTTAAAATGTTTAAAGATTTATCCATCACATTGATACATGTACGAAAAAGAAAGAATTACACTAGAACGATTAAATTTAAACGGTAGTTATTTTAATAGAATCGTTGAAATGTGGAACGTACTACCTTTAATTTGGAGGTTCAAATGTTGCCGGATATGCGCGCTTTAAGACTGGTAGGAGAGATTTTTTGTGGGCATTGTGAAATTATTTTATTTTATCTTTTAATGATGTATTTTCAGCAGGTTTCATATTTAATATTGGTGGTTTGTCTCGTTCAGGGTTCTAACCTTTTTACAGACCATCCTTATGGCTTTATTCATAATTTTATCATCACTATTACTGTTGTTATCATTGTTGTTCTCTCTCGCCAGTTATCAACTAGACATTAGACATGAAATGGTAATAAATGAATTAAAACAGGCCCTTTTTGATTGGTCAATATTTATCGCAGGTCTGGAGAATAAAGTCACGGTGTTGTCTGCATTAAAGAACGCTTTGAAGGAAACGATCAAGGAAACAAAAGAAAAAGTGAAGAAAGTGAAGGGACGATGTAGTGAAAAGAAAGGTGAGTGGAAAATGGGCACTGCTTTCTAGTGAGGAAGGTGGGCAACCTCGTTTCCAGGGTCCTCGCTTCTTTTCACCCCCTAGAGCCTAGAACGAGAAAGGGAGAAGGAAGACGAGAAACCCTGGGAACAAGGCTGGGAAGTGCGAACGATAGATAACGATTTGACAGAGAGAGGTCTGGGTTGCAGCCCCGACCCCACGCTTTGTGTTTTTTTGCTTTTTGGCAAAACATTTCACATAACGCCTTTCTCCATCCATCAATGCATAGTGGTTTGTGTAAAACTAGGACATTGCGGTAGAAACGAAGAAACACAAGTACAGCAATCGAGAAAACTTTCTTCAAATAGCAATCAAGTTTTTGATTCCTGTTTTTCTATATTTACATACTTCCTAGATGCCACAAATTCAAACACTGTATGTGACACAGAGGATAGTGAACATGCCGAGCACTGTTTGGATGAAGCTACAAAGCCTGGTGACAAGGACTACACAGATACGGAGGGTGTGTAACACACACAAGAAAAACATTATTATTATCTAGATTTACCCAAGCCTTAACCCGGAGCTACCCAGTTATTTATTTCACCCTTTTTTATCGATCATTTGTTGACATAACAACAGAAATGAGTTTTTCTCTTAAATGGAAAACATCTGTTTTCGAAAACAATCGTTTCGCTAAAAAACTCTCTCTTTCAAAATGGTTAATGCGATTTTCATGCTATTTCCCGCCAGAAAAACGCAGGCTGCCCAAAAGCCCAGTATCACGTACGCGCGCGCCAAGAAAACCCCTGACTCCTCTCCCTCTCCAGCCTCCAGAGTGTGTGCGGACGCTCGCTCGCTCACACGGTGACGTGATAATAAAATTTTCTCGGCTTGATGGTTTAACCAACAATTCCTACCCATGGTGCTCCGCTATAAATCCAATATCATATTTAATTAACGGAAGCAGTGTAGTGGTAGGAGCGCTCGCCTCTCACCAACTGGGCTTGGACTCGATTCCGGGCTGGTACATGTTGTGGGTTTGTGGTTAGTTCTTTTCCTTGCTCCGAGGGATGTACCTTTCTCTCTAAATATTATATTGATAATATAACACGTTCTCTAATTGGTTCTTAAGTTTCGTGCACGGTGATTACGTTTTATGGCTTTCATGGTCAATATCTAGGAATAGCATATGAGGTCACTGAGTCGAAAGGAAGTTAATTTGTTGGTAATGAGTGAAATTCACTTGGTTCATCGTTACAGAAAATAAAGCTGTCTCATATAAATCACTTTTCGTTACGGCTGTGTCGTCGATAGATAACAGTTTTAATCTTCGCCTTGCACAGATCTAGAGAGTGACGTACCAGTTTTGTCAGCCATAAAGAAAGCTGTGAAGGAAACTATAGAGGAAAAATACTTATCAGCCTTGGCAGCAGTGAAAAACGTGAAGGAGAAGAGAAGTGCACGGAAAAGTGAGTGACACAGTTTTGAGAAGGATTGAAAATTGAATTTTACTGTCTCAACACTTCTGTCACTCATTGTAGACATAACCGTGCGTTTATTTTTCAATTAATTTGTTTAAACAGATGCGACAAGAAAGATACGTTGGTCAAAAGGAGCCTCTCACGTCAGCTATCCTCTGGATGAAGATGAAGAGTCCGGGGACGAGGACTACAGAGATGCTGAGGGTGTGTAACGTTATTAATGACCACATTTCGAGCGCTCTGATTGGCTGGCTTTCGTTTTGGATTATTCGTGTTACAACATGTTGTTAGTTTTGTTTTATTCTGGTGGCTTCGTACCTTGATTATTGGTCTATATAAACGCAAGGGGAAGTTTGGGAGGATTTGGAAAGTTGTAAAATCCGGCCATGTGAGTTGGAGTTCGTCAATGATCGAATTCTTCCAAAGGTTCTATTGTTTGTATCAGGTAACGCATTTTTAGTTCGTAACTAATCTTTTTTTGATAGATAAACTTATTAAGCTACAGCCTAGGGACACTGCATGGCGAGACTCAAATTCAGAACGAGGCAGACGCAGCCCCACAAACTATGCATGACACCACCGTTTCTCCAGCAAACAATGTTGATTTTGATCATAAAAGCTTTTTCGTTCTTAGGTTTACCTTTAAGGAACATTCCCGATGACCCATGCGAACCCAAGAGAGTAAAGGATGACGTCAGCACTACCAAAGATTGGCCAACAGCGGCGTCAGAACAGATGCTCAGCGTGATAACGAGACGCAAAAGAGCCTACAAAACTGCGTTTACTGCCTTGTCAGCGGTCACCCTGTTTACCTTCCATCCACTTCCGGAGTTTGCCTTTTTGTTCCTGCTTATTTACTGCAACTTTTTAATCATATTGATCACTTTTTGAGTTTCAGCTCCCCTTTCGGTTTTTGATATCTCTCCCTGTATGATTCTTCTTCCTAGTCTCCGTCATCTGTGTCCTGCCTTCTGCAAATGAGAATTTATTCCAGTTTTTGTTGATGAGTTTTAAGACTTTTTGTAAATAATTGCAGACAAGTGGTATTAATTTATACCATGCGGCTGTTAAATAATCCCTTTATCTTCTTTTGTAGATACATTGAAAGGAAAAAACTAGGAATCCGTGGCAAGTTTACTTAGTGTAGACGCGGTTATCTGTAGCTACAATGTTCTTGTAGTTAGACTATACTTAGTCAAAAAGCTCTATTTTTGATAAATCTCCTCTTTGTTTACCTTTTTTTGTTTTTACCTTCTCAAGGAGATAATTACCTGTAAATAAGACATCAGACTGGTGTGTATACCGACAAAATACACTGAGTGACAAGTGGGATATTCCTTTGTACAGAGAGCATTGCATAACTATTTTATAACTCAATAAATGGGACATTCGGGCGGTCCATGATGGAAAGGTTGGGTGTAGCACCACCCATTGTACAAAGGCTTTCACGTATTCTGATTGGCTGTATTTTCTATGGAATGATATAAAGAGTGATATTCGCGGCTCTGGCAGCATTATTGTAGATTATAGCGCCTCCTAGAGGAGAACGCTAGGATGTCATGATTTCGTGATCGTGGTTCTCTACTGTATACAGTATACGATTATGTAATGGTAATGGAACAGTTTTTCAATGGCCTTTGAACAGCTGAGCACTGTAACCAATCAGAGACGGAAAATGTGTTTTCTTTACCAGTACGTTGAAAAACCAAGCCAGTAAAATAGATGCACGCTCATCTTGAAAATTTAGAATAAAAGGTTGAATTTTACTGTTTGAGGTTAAGGTGTATTAATTACAACATTAGTAGGAAACTCTCGATTGGAAGAACGGAGGGAGATATCTTGAGAACCAGCTTTATAGAATGAAAATATTCACAGTATATAAGACCCCCACACTCCTGGAAATTCCAATCAAGCCTCATACATTTCTTTAACTTTTTCGATATTACAGATCCCCTCACCCCCCAGAAAAATTCCATCCCTTCTGTGGGAGGAGTATGGATAATTTCTGGAACAACGTAAATATATGCACTTTACGATAACTCAGATGAAAATCGCTTTTGAGAGTTATGAAAAAGTTAAGCATTTAAAAACGTTACCAGATGAAAACGTTTCTTACCTCTTTCAAAAGCGAACGTACATTATTACCGTATTTGAAACACTCCACTGAAAATGGTATAGAATCATCTCGCACCTGAAGTTAATCGGTCCTCTGTTGCCAGTACGCCGGAATTCGCGATCGGATCCAAAACTATAAAAATATCAGTCAAATGGTAAGATTTCTCGTGCTGACTTCAGCGACACAACATGAAAGTCACTAAACGTTTGGCACAACTTCCATTAGTTGCAATATATCTTAAAGAAACTACGTTACGGTTTGCGCATGCATCTTGAAACGTCTGCCCAAAATTTTCAAGTTCGTCGTTTGTAATCCGTGTCAATCTTCTCCATCCTTAGCCATCCTCGTTCCTTTGTGGCTTATTATTATATCTTTGGTGTCTTTCTATCTTAGTAAACTACTATTTTCAGGTTTCCTTCAATTTAAAGGTAACTTTGTACGCGGCCAAAATATCTCAAAATATCGTGACTAAGCTCCTTTAGCGACTTTATTACAGCTCAACGCTGTAACCGCCGAGTGGTGTGATCTAACGTGTGATTCGATCCACCAATCAGACGCAAGCTTGAAGAAGCGTAGCTTACGGAAAGCTTGCGTTCAATATTCATGTATTACCGGAGCACTACTGTATGTAATCGGGGAGTACCATTAATCGTGCGTACATCACTAAAATAAACCACTCAGGAAGTTCCGAATACATTCGCGAAAACGTTTGATACGACTGCGTCGTTGAGAGTTGAAAATTTTTTTGGCGGCAAAATGAATCCATGTAGGATGAAGAGGAAGGGACACTTGAGGCCTCAGGTACCAAGTGATTTCACAGATCAAAATATTAATTCTCTTAACTGACTGCCGTACATTTCTTATAATGTTTGTTGTAAGAATTTGTTAGTTCATCAAAGGGACATACCCTAGGTGATATTTTGGTTTTCTCATTACCGTCTTGCTTGCAAATAGACTCGTATTATTAAGATAAACTAGCCCAAGAAAGTTTGAGTAAAGTTTAAATACCTTTTCCTTGAAGATTCTTGACAAATTCTTGTTCTTCTGGGGTAAACTTTTTGGATTAAAACAATGTCAACTGAGTTTGGCATGTTCAACATAGCGTGACTGGTGTGACACACCATTTGTTTGTCGTCATTAGCCCATGGCGTCACGCCACTCGTGATCACTCCTTATCGGATGTGGTGTGATTTCGACCTCCTTCTCAATCGACCAATCAACATCGTTTGTATGCTGGGGTGTCTAGAAATTGTTGTGGCATGACTTCTAAACTACCCTGAAACAATAATATCTTGTTTGTTCGGAGTGAAATTCACTTTGAACATTCTTTGATTAAACTTCGTTATGAGGGAATGAAGAATCTTGACCATATTCTTAATTATTATCTTGCCATCTTATTTGTTTTTGCTTTGCTCGGTTAATTTCTTAGTAAAGCCAGTTCGAGCCAACACAAACTTGGAAAAATGAACAATTCCCAGTAGAATCCAAAATGTGTTTGTTTGTTGGCAAAATTTCTCGTGAAGTAGCGTTAAGTTATTAGAATACAAAGGAATTGTGTAGCGGTTCTTTTTATCGTCACCATCGCTGCTACTTCATCCACGAAGTGATTATACGGTCCATGAAATCCACCAGTCAGAGGCAGTCTTAGAATTAAAATTATAAACTTGTTCTTGTGTTTTGCTCATGCAAATACAGTGAAGTTTAGCTGTATGTTTTTCGGATACCAGGAAAACAAGATAACTTTTTGAGCTTGCCAATGCAACTACAGGAGTTTAGTGAGCCGGAAGAAATTATTTGAACAAGACAAAGGATACTTTAGTAGAATTACGCCTGCGCTTTTCCAGGGTCACCGAAGCGTGAGTGGCGTGACGTGACGTCATAAGCTGATTACACGTTCAGTTGTGGTGTGATTTTGACCTTCCAGTACATCCACCGATCAGCGGCTTTGGAATTCTGAGGCGCCGCGACAGAGCTGTGGCATGACACTCGAAATCGTTTTGATAAAGGAAATAATAACTATGTCGAAGCTACTTGAAATAAGCAAACAAGCAAATGTTCTTCAGATAAATGATAGAATCATTAGAAGCTTTAACTTCCTGGGTCATTCCCCCGGTATACATAACGGACGAGGAAATAATTTCCAAACGAAAGGTAAAACCTTTGTTTTTCTCTATATGTTAGACACTCGGATTGCGCTTTGAAAAAGGATATACGATAGCTGAACAAAAGTTTTCTTCAAATATAATCATTAGTAATGATGACTTCCTGGGAAATTCCTCTATATAAATAACGGACGAGAAAACTTCAAGCACAATGGTTACATCATTGTTTTTTTGTTCGTACGTCAGATAGCAAAAAGAAGATTTCAAAGGTTTCCAGGCTCTTCTTCTTAATTTCATAACCAGACCTTTTGTTTGTCTTTGAAGTCTATTGTGTGACCTAGCAAGTGAAAGCTATGGAGCAGTGCTGTTTGTTTCCTGATATTTTTCAAAATTTAGATTTTTTTCCCCTTGAAATATTGGCTACTGCCTCAGTTGTAGGCCAAGTATCAAAGGAAGGCTTTCTTTGCTAATAGGACGACTAAGTAAAAGACTAGTCATTGTACTGCCTTTTAGTCTGTGAAGCGTTGTAATGACTCTCCCACGCATAACTGAACTATAGCACAATGAACTTCGACCGCAGAATTTGTTAATATACTTACAAGAGTTTTTGGTATTTCCTGTGTTATAAATAGTTCACAAATTCGGTGTTTTTCTTTTCACAGATAACAGAATTAACACGCTGAATCGTAGCATAAGCCGTTTTCGATCAAACAAAGTCTTCGTGAAAGTTGCGAGGCATTAAGCATGAAATCAGAAACACGGAGGTGTCACACTTGGGTGTATAGGAAGGACTCTTGGAAGGTTTTACTCCTAGCAGAAGCTTTTCATATTGCAATTTTGAATGTGTTATTCTTTTCTAGCACCCACAGTAGCAACAAAATGAGCCAAAAACTGTTAGCCTACTAGGCCGTGTCTTCTTACTCTGAACCCGGTATTACAATACGTGCACCACACCCCTGACACGTATGTAGTAGTGTCCCCCCTGATCTCTTTAACGGAACAGACCCGGAACAAAGCTTGGAACGTGTTTTGTTGATTACCTCATGGTTGAGGGGTTTTAGTGTTTTCACGCCCCTGAATTGATGAAACGTGAACAATAAAAGCATACAGATGTCAACAACCCGCAAACACATCGTTAACTCCTTGTCAAAGAAGGTTCTTCAAGTTAGTAAATATCGATCGTGTCGCAGGTATTAGCCCTTGGAGTCGGTGAAGTAACTTTTATTTACAACGTTTTGTGCCATTTACTTGGGAGCTCTTGTTCTGTCACAGTTTCTCCGCTGAACATGGCTGAATCTTATTTGTTGACAAATCGTCATTTCGAGCTCGAGCAGTGTGTTAACTTTCTGGAGTCTAGAAACTCTGCAGCGCAGCTGGAGCATCCAGCTGTTTCGAGATACAAGACGCTCGTTAGCAGTGGCCCCGACACAGAGTTACTTCGCTTCCAGAGTTCGCTGCAAGTTCACGATGTGAAGAAAATTCTCATCTACCTCAGAAATTTTGACATCTGTGATCTGGCTGACTACGAGAGAATATCCAACCCCCATCTGTTTCCCACCTCGGAGCTGATGGTGGCCGAGTTAGTGACGGTGATATCGACGAAAGATCCTCATGCTTTCTGGTACTTTGTGCACGCAGTAAAGAAGTTTCGCGGACGGGAGGGACTGTTTGAATTCTTTCACGGCGACATCAATTGCTGCGGTGAGTTTTAGTGGTTGTAAACAGTCAGTTATCGGCCGTATCGGCCGTATCGAGCTAGATTTTGACAGCTGAGCTAAGGTTTAGCCTTCCGTGTTTAATCCCAGTAGGCCAAATACACGAATTTTTAAAAGGCTCCCAGATTAAAAACTTGTTCAGATTTGCAGAGAACTCGAGGACCGTGTTATCAGAATGTTGACGTTAATTGCAGAGATTCGATGTTTTGAGATTCCGGCGAACTTCGAACTCGGTCGAGGATAAGAAGGAGCAGAGAAGAAGTAATATTCAGGTATATCTCAGTTTGCTGTCATGTGACCGTTTTTTCAGGACACAACCTTACACGACGTCGAGAAATGTCGTGGAAAAATAAAAATGCTGAATGAATTCAGGAGCTGGAAAATAAACACAACACCGCCACATTTCACTTACTATAGTTTGTGTCAACTGTATGAATTCATCAATGTTTAATTAAAAAAATGTAAAAACTGTAATCAAATAATTTAAAGGGTTACTGGCGATAAAAAATAGAACATTTAAGCGAAAAAAAAAAAAGGCAAAAAGAAAACAACATCAGATGGCATTTTTTCTGCTGCTTTTCATTTCATTACTAGAATATAATTTAGATGGAAAATGTGGCCAAAATTCTGTCTTCAATCTAGACCCTAGAATTTTGTACGAGTTATTTCGATGTAGATGTTTTATTCAGTTGTCCTCTTTACGCCATGTAACGCACAAGACCCCATGACTTATTGCTTTCAGTCTTTAAATCTTCTAGTTTGCGAGGAAGTGCAAGTAAAGGAAAAGGAAATTGATGGCACTCTTTCCTTGGTGCTCTCTCTCCCTGAAGGTAAATGTCAACAGCGTAATGCTCTAAGTGTACAAGGAACTGACTGCGCATGCGTTGGTAAATTTTTTATTGATAGATGATGTAATAGTAATTTATAGATATGTTAATTAGCGTCATAGAAACGGAACAACAGGAAGTAAACAGAAAGCCTTCATGCGTTCCCTAACTGGTTTGACCGATTCAGGTCCAGGTTAAGGTCAGCTATTTTTGCGTGTCTCTGTTTTCGACATACGCGCGCGAGCTATGAAAAGACAATTATTTTCTTAGTTGACGCTGTCATAGAGAAACTGATTTAAAACTTCTAGATAAAGATTTGAAAGCTAGGAACTATTTTTAGCCTCTAGTGCAGGCGTCTTATCTGCTTTTCAAGGGGGGGGGGGTGTTGGACAATTTCCTAAAAAAAAAATTCTTGCAGAGCGAAAACGACTGAAAAATCGTGCAAGGTGAACCGTTGGAAAAAAATTGAGCAAAATGCTCACTACTATCTAGGTCCTGTGTTTGAATTTACTGAAAAAATTATTGCCCACCAAAAAAAGCAAGCTTTTACCCACCCACCCCCCCCCCCAAAAAAACAACAATTCACAACCTAAAGGTGAGAAAATATTTCATGCCTCAGAAAATTGCCCCAACCACCATCCACTTCCGCTCATTTGGTCCCGATGGGACCTTCCGGCAGGATTTGGTAGCCAAACATTTCGCGAAGAAATACTGAGCTTCCGGTAAAATACGACTGCACTCCTCATTCTTCTCGCCTACTGCTCACCCCCTTGGTAGAATTTCTTACTCTCCACAACCTTCTTCTACTTCAAAAAGTCAAAATGGCGGCCAAACATTTCTCGGAGAAATACCGCTGGGCCCTTCTGCTAAAATACGCCTGCATTGCGGGCTCAATAATATTTCGAATGAAATCTTTATCTGCTGATCAGTTTTTTCGGGTGAGGAATTTCCGCGAACCCTCAAAAACGAGTTGAGTTTATTTGCGGTCGTTGTAACGTTTGATATTTTACTAAAGATGTTAAAATCCTTTTCTTTAACCAGGGAATGCATCAACCTTCTGCAAATTGAAGCTCAAGATTAAGCTCTCAGTCAGAGAAGACATCAAAAAAGAAGCGAAAAGACTTGGAGCGATTGCCAAAGGGCGTCTTGGGGGTAAGGTTGTCAACACTCCTCAGAGGACTCGACTTAATAGATAAGCATGTTGGGGGAGAGGGATAGGGGGGTTGGGTGGTGACTTATCTACAAGTGAGACGGGTACATGGGAAGTGGTCTTTGTCGTTAAAGTCAGCGATTTCAGTATTTTGGTGAGTAATACATTTTCACCGCGGTAGAGTCGGGAGTTGAGTCTTGTTCTGAAAGGCGTTTCGGTGTTACATATTAATTGTTTCCTTTTATTATGTTCTTTTATTATTTTGTTTTACCATATGCATATCTTTAATTTTACACTGTCAATTAGTTTTACGTATTTCCGGTATTACGAAAATATGCTACATAAAAACACATCCCAATGTAAAATTCTCATTGTACCCGAAGAAGGTTGGTTTGGCCAGCTGAAATATCGTATACCTTCAAAAAAATCATCCTACGTTGTGTCTGCTTTTATATTCTTAAATTCAATGTTAAACTATTGTAAGTGTCCAGAGAACTTAGTCAAACTCGAGGAATGCGCCTCGGTGTGTAATGCATGTGGGATGACAAAGAAGCTGTAATCATATCTGGTCTGTTTGCCCTTCTACCTGTCGTATAGGAAGGAAAACAAAAATAGAAGATTTCCTTGTGAAGGATGAAATTGCGTGTAAAGCTCCTTAATCTGTTCACGTCAGCAAAATCACAGGATTGGCTATTTTCAGACCCTCCTGGGATTTAAGGAACTGATAGTTATCTATCAATAACTTGAATTGATTAAATAAATAAAAGTAAGTTACAATATTTAGAGAGGAAGCCACATTAGCCTTAACTGGTTTTCATTCGGGTCCTCATAATCTCTTGGGGTCCTCTATCATCCTGGTCAAATTGGAATTTGGAGATGTTGATCTTGTGGAAGGTGGAAAACTGGAGATCAATCGGAGAAAAACCCTCGTAGCAAGGCGAGAACCAACAACAAACTCAACCCACGTGTGGCACGGGACCGGAATCAAACCCCGGCCAGATTGGTGGGAGGCGAGCGCACCCACCACTGCGCCAACCCTGCTTCCCAAACTTCGGAATAAGGCCTATAAGAGGTCTTACAGGAAAGCGTCAAGGATTACCCTTCATGCTCTCTTGATAAGGTTAACTTCACAGTAATGATGAGGTTCTTACCATGATTGAAGCCACAAGCATACTCAAGAACTTGTAGAAAATACTTCTAGATAAAAAGGCTCCCATATTTACCGCAGATCATTTTTTTTTTGCAGAATTACGTCGAGAAGTTGGAAAACCATTGGGGAAATATTTCAAGCGCATCGTCAAAAAAGCCCTCGAAAAATTTGACCCACTGCCGCCTTTGAATGAACAGCGACCTGAGGAAGACAACGGGAAGGAAGGTATGATAGGAAGAGATGTGCAGTTTTCCTGCTTCTTGCTCTTTCTTCTGTTAAAATCATTACTTTTATCGTCATCGCTAACGTTACCTTTATCGTTACTGTTTCCGTGATTGTTGACGTTACCGTTATCGTTATTGTTTCCGTTTTCGGTATCGTTACCTTAACCGTTGCCATTGCCATTGCATTGCTATTGCCACTGCCATTGCATTGCCATTAGCAGTATCCATACCATTACTTTTTCTTCAAATTCCAGATTTAGGGAGTTCAATGCCTAATGAGTCACTGGAACAAACGCGCTATGAAGGTGTTAGTGAACCAGCGTCTCCAGATAAAGAAGTTGGAGACCAAAAGTCAACCAAACTTAAACCAAAACTTGTCGCTAATTATGAAGCTTCTGCGGTATCTACGTTTGCTGTTGCCGAAGGAAGAAAGAAGTTCATCGCCTTTCTTTGTGTTTCGTGTATCGGCCTTGTGTTCATACGGTGTCGACTCGTTTATTAAGTTAGTTTGATGATATCACTTCCTGGCATACGGCGGCTGCGCCCGCAATACGAGCGGCAGTCAAAACCGAGCTGTCCTACTGAAACGGCATGATAACAGTCTTTTTCTTCGCATCTACCTAAACTAAAGACAATGCTAAAGTTGTTTTGAGCTCTTTTAATAGTTAACTTGAGAATTCCGGTTTCAACTTGACGAGGAACAGTACATTTTGTTCAGAATAACACAACTATTATCCTACCTGGCGACACTCGACGAACAACGAGCGAGATGCCGGAGGCTGGCGACCCATTTTTGGCGCCAAATTAGAAGCCTAGAGACACAAAAAACTTCATATTTCCCACTTTTTACAATCTGACATGGTGTTTGCAATTGAAAATCCCTTTCCGTGAGTATCTAACACCATCTCAAGTGAGAAAAGTTGCCCGATTTCAATGCCTTTTCTGTTAACAAACATTGACGTAAGGACAGTTAAGTTTTCCGTGCCTGCTGAATCCTGATCGGTTAATTCAAATTTCAGGCGCGCCAGCCGTATGCCAAAGGTTACTGTTTGTAGTATGACGATGATCAGGGGCGTACAGCTAGTGGGGTCTTGGGGTGCCCGTGACCCCCCTTTTGCTGCCTTTTTTTTTTTAAAGAAAACAACCTACAATAGATGACGAAAACGACATGACAATCTGGGCCGGGTTGTTCGAAAGCCGGTTAACGCTAACCCAGGATTAAAAGTTAACCGGAGTAACAATTTTTCTTCTATAAAACTGTTGTCCACCGCTTATCTTTTGTGTAGTTTGAGATTACTCATGCTCAAAACTGAAGGGTAAAAAATATAAACAGAACACCTTGCTGAAAAGCTATAAAAATGAAATCAAAATTCTCGGTAATCCTGAGTTAACTTAATCGGACTTTGAACAGCCCGGCCCTGGTGAGTACCCTCACTTTGACACAGTGTAACCCCCTCTCCTGGCTACGCCCCTGATGATAAGTTGTTACATGAGATAAAAGCAAAATTTTGTTTCTCATTCGGATGCATATTGTTACCTTAAACATGCTGCTCTAAATGTTAACATCAACACCACTTGCATGATATTGTGCCTCTTTATACATTGCTTTGTGTACCTGACAACTGGCAAAGAAAGAATGTACTTTGCCAACCAGGGCTCAATTAGACGGCTAAAACTGAAAAAAACTTTTTTATCAGTTTTATGATAACTGCAAAATCCCGTCATTCACCTACCATTTGAAAGAAGCTTAGATGAAAATAACGAATTTCTTATCCATTTTGAAGATTATCACAGAACTCATAAAAGATTTTAAGAGTTAATATGGTTTTGGGGGACGCTGTCTCAACATTGCAGACGTTTGTGTGGATTTTGAACCATGTTTAAGGTCTATAACTTGGTCTCTGTTTACCTTAAAAGCATCAAACTTGGTCAAATGACTAATCTCAACGTGGTCTTTCACGTGGTGGTGTCAGTTTATCGATGGGTTAAAATTTGGTTAAAATTGTAATATAGGATATTTTTTCCTTGCAGATAGGACCATTTACGTTGACAAGTGTTTTGAGAAATGTCAATGTTAACGGTTATTTAAGTTTAGTAAACTAGTCTTTTTTATATTTCCATGAAATGATTCAATGTACATTTTAAAAAGCTACCCGCCTTGCTTCCTGTTACTTTGTACAACAATGCGACACAACGGTGACATCTAGGACACAATGTAACTAATTTTAGCAGCTGTTAATTTTAGTGTTGTACTCAAAAAATGATAAATAATATTAGAAAACAGTCCTAAGAAAATACGCGCGCTGATTGGTTAAAAATCGTGTTTCTATAACTCGATGGAAACACAGAAGTTGTTGACGCACGAGTTGTTGACGCAATGATGGCGCGAGAAAAGAGAATTTACATTTTGATAATCGAAGTTAACAAGTTGTTTTCCTTTTTTCGTCGCGGTTTTTACTAAAAGAAATAGAAAACATGCTCTCCGTGCCTCTATCGAGTTATCAGTACAAACACTCGTGCAAGTTTGGGAGAACTCGAAAAAGCTGTGGAAACACTCGCCTGCGGCTCGTGTTCCCACAACATTTCTCGTTCTCCCAAACTTCCACTCGTGTTTCTTTAACTCGATAGAAGCACGGCACGTTTTCTGTTTCTTAAATAAAACGCTGTCTTGTCCGTTTTAAGGGCCACGCCCATATTAGTCTCCTTTATAACCGGTTAATAACCGGTTTTCATGCGGTATTGTCATATTCCGAAATTAAAAATTCAGTTACCTGTCTTTCTGTGGTTTTAGCCCCGTCAGGCATGAGACCCTCTAAGAATTTGATGTTTTATAAAGTTGTAGCTCGACAGGGTTCTTCCTTCTGTGACAGAGCACGTTTAAATATCCAAGCTATTGCGTTTCGTGACATTAAGGCGGGGGTTGGTTAACATGAAGATCGTATTTTGGCAAGGTATTATGGTTTTAACGCAAATATCTCGTTCACGTTTCAAGAAGTCAACAATCTCTTTGCTCATTCTACATATCTACGTTAAGTTTTGGGCTGTTTTGTAAATTTTTTGGTGATTTTTGGGTATATTTGAGAATAAATAGTTTTTCTCAAAGGATTAGTAAAATTTATGGAAATAGGAAATTTTGAAGATTTGATGTTGTTTTAAAATTATAATTTGAAGTTAAAAATTGGTAGACTTACACCAAACAGTTGTCCACCAACCCATGGGGTGCCCTTTCGGGGGGCGTTCAACTGTCTGGTGGTGTTCCAACACTTTTGTTTCCTTTTAATTCCTCTTTAAACTTCCTAAAACTTCACTTATTTTCAGGTAGATCCCGCCTTAAATTGACGGCCCGAGAAGGCTTTTGCGTAGGTCAAAAGATGATTTATCATTTGTTTTTGCTAAACGACAGTCGTTGCATTGGACGAAGTATTGATTTAATGTGTCGGAGCTCTAGAGGAATAACTTTTCGTTTCAATAACGAAACTCGATGTTTCTGTTATTTCACGGCCGCCGTATTAGTGCCCCTCCGAAGGACACCAACATGGTGCCTACATATCCCCGGGGGAGACGTCCATATGAAAAGGTAGGGGAGGCTAGTCGGAAGATTATTCTGGGCGTGGCTTAAGCTTTATTCGACCCCTAAAAGAAACCATTTTAAAACAGACAAACAAGTATAGACGACGATGACAATGTTTTTTAGTTATTTCTTCATCTGTAACCCTAAAAGATACCGAGACCGCTAAATTTAGTGGTATTAATTTGTCCCGCGGGAGACCCCATATATAATAAATCTTTTAATAGATGTTTTGGTGTGTAGTATCGCTGTTTATTTACACTCGTTGTTTGTATTTTGACTCACCCTACGGGCTCGTCAAACTATACCCTGCGAACGCAGACGTATTTCCTGCTGTCACTTGGTTCCGCCGAAAAATAACGTCTGCGAACCCGAGCCAGGAAACGATTTCTGTGACGTAATGACTTTTGTTCCTCCTTGGCCAATCAGATTCCATGATAGAATGAAACTCGAGTGCTCCTCACAGCGAATACCTCGCGCAGTAGTTCTGGGGTTATTTGAGCTAAACTGTGATTGGCTTAGAATTCCTACGTCACAGAAATAGTTTTCTGGCTCAGGTTCGCAGACGTTATTTTTCGGCGGAACCAAGTGACAGCCGGAAATACGTCTGCGTTTGCAGGCTAGTCAAAATACGGCACAACTCGTAAAAATATACAGCGATACTACACACCAAAACATTTAATAAGATATATATATCCCAGATTCTTGTCTTATTTATCGAATGGTTACCATTGGTTTTGGCAGCACGCGCACGACAGTGAAAGGCGGGATTCAAATTTGCCGACGAGCATTCGTGATCTTTTCACATGGGATTCCTCCCCACCCCCCCTAAACCTGACTACTGAAGAAGTTCTCCCCGCCCCAGATCGAGGAAGGATAAAGAACTGGCGTAATGTCTGAACGCAGGCTTAGCGCGAATTCTCCACGCCAGTCCTAACTGGAAATCATCACGTGGCTCTTTGATTGACGTTAACAACAATAGCTCATTGCCTTACTGGAATTTAAGCGATCCTCTTTGGTTTCACGCAGCGGCGGGCGACTTCACATTACTACAGTTGCTCATCAGTTTACAAGAGCTAGCTTGTTCCAACCTAGAAAAGACTTCTGACTGACAAAACAAGAGTCCTTTTGCTATAGACTCTTCATATGCGTCTAAATGCGATAGTAATTATTGCCGATTTCATTGTGGTTCTGCTGACATCACCGCTCGACTTGGAATACCTTGGAACATTTCCAATAGTGTTTTGACGAGGTAGGTCCTACTTGCCTATAATGTGTGTAGTTCACAAACTTATTCCTCGTACCAGTTCAGTGACAGTCAGTAGCGGAATATTTTGTTACTCCAAGTGCACGTTGAATCAATCTATCAACTTGTCATCTTCAAACATTTCTCACTGTCACTCCGATCCGGACAGCACTTTCAGCTCTGAATTGTCTGGGCTCGTGTATTCAACTGATTTTTACGCAATCTGCTACTCTCTCGCTGTTACATGTTGTTTATATGACATAAATATTCATCTCTTAAGTCGCTTGTGTGCTGGAGTTCAGGTCAATCGATACAGTTCTACGTTTTCGCGACCAATCCAGGCAAACAGTACGCCAGTTAGAATAGCTCACCATTGCTCACCGCGGAGAACTGTGCACAGGATTCTATGCTCAGTAATGAAGGTCACTTGATTTTAAATCAAATGGTAAACCGTAAAACGGAAGATCTTAAACGGCTATGTTTTCTTTTCTTTTGCGTAATGTACTAATCATAAAAAGCGGCGGGTAGATTTGAGTACTGCATTACCACGTTCCTCTTTACATATCCCCGAGTTACCTTTTAACTGGGTTGAATCACCACAAAGGAGAAAACTTTTGTAGTCAAATGCTTGTAAGCGTTTACATGAAAAAAATTAGGATCAGTTAGTCAAGCCAGGTCAGCCCTTATTGCCGGGTACCCCCTGTTTAGACTCGGGTTGATCCGGCCAGAAGGGTTGAAATTTCTTCAATTCTGTCATGTAAACACTGGGCCAAAAGCTACCCCAGGTTACTTGGATCTTTCACTCAAAAAAACTATTCTTTCGTTTTTCCTTTTTTTATTTTCAATGTACGTCATGACCTCCCACCATTTGGTTATACTGGACTTGGTAGGTTATTTGAATGTCATCTTTGTAGCCAATGTTTCCAGTCTATTTTAAGTCGGTAGGAAGCTAGTCTCCTCCGCAGCCGTTATTAGGGTCGTCACGCAACGCTTCTCCCCCGCTAACCGTGTTGGCGGGGGAGAAGCGTTGCGTGACGACCCTAATAACGGCTGCGGAGGAGACTAGTAGAAAGCTGACCTGGGTCAGGCTCGAAGCAGACCACATGCTATTATTACAAACTGATAACCCAGGTTTGTGTAAAGTGTTTATTTTTAGTACCCTCTACGGTGATTCAACCCGGGCTAAAGGTCAACCCGAGTTCTTGGTTAACTCAAGGCCATAAGTTTGGTTCTTGTTGAAGCCTTGGGTACTACAGGGAAACCGGTATTAAGCGGACAGCCTTGGGACCCTAACTAGCATCCGCTTAATACAGGGTGTCCGTTCAAAACAGGTTCTAATATGTTGTGCAATAATAGTTAATTATCAACCCTTTTGCAACACAGTGTAACACGGTGCAAGATCGAAGACTAGCATAGCACAATGTCCAGTCAGTCAATGCATCAAACTGGAATAATCTACTTAACTTTAAAATGACATCACTGAACAATTTTAAAGTAGTCTCAGCTGAACCTTTCGAAGTAAGAAGTCCTTGAAGTGTCCGCTTATTGCAGGTTTTGTGCAACAAAATGGCTCAATACTGTGAATGTGGGAAGAAAATTTTGGGACTCAAGCTGGTGTCCACTTAATATGGGGTCCGCTAAATACAGGTTTCACTTTATCTATTATCATCCATTATCCCTATTAAAGTGCGTGTTTCAGTTTTTTTTTTTCTCATGGGGCAATGAAATCACCTACCAGCGGCTGTTGTGTAGCCTAAGCGACTGCGTTCACAGGCTAGCTGTTGTGCTATATATAACTTGTCGCGTTTGTTGTTGTTCGTGTCTGATCTTGACGACTCATCAATTTCTCACGCCCCACCGGCCAACAGCACCATAACAATATGGGTGGTCGCTCAGCATTGAATTTTTAACATTCCTGTGAGCATCGTCAAAGTAGTAATGTACTTTCTCCACTAGAACATCAAATATTGGTCAGCGGACAGGTGTATGACAAATATAACTGCATTTAGAAAATTATCATTGTTTTTATCAAACGTCAAATATTTCTCAAAACTGGTGTCAAAGTAAGCATATCATGATTAGTAAAGAGAAGTGTTATTCCTTTCAACCTCCTCCCCAGGGCTACTCCTAAAGAAACACAGTTTAAGGCAGAAGCCCTAGAGGTTGGATAGAATAGACAAATCACAACCGAAGTTGACGTTCAGAGGACGTAATCTGAAGAGTTTTTGCAAACAAACCGTTGTGTAAACACAAGTCGGTCGGTTGTATAAATATTATTGGTAGCGCATCAAAGCATGTAGAAATGTTTTTTCCTTTTCGTTGCAAGCTCCATCTCATAATCTAAAATGTTCTAATACCCTCTAATCAGGCTTTGCGGCATACAGTGGTGTCCGGATTTTTCGAACCTCCAAGGGAAACGAAGTTCGAGGAATCGGAGGTAAAATTACAGTGTTGGACTGAGGAGATGGAAACGACTTTTGGCCCTAGTTATCGGGAGGTTCGAAAATGGAGGGTTCGAGAAATTGAAATTTCACTATATGCGATAAAATTAAAGAATTATTGACGCATACCGCTTTCAAAAGGAACCTGCGAACGACATTATCAAATATGTTAATTATCACACCTGTTATTTTTTTACATGTACACATAAAGCAATTGACAGCAAAAAAGGTTTGTCGTGATTAAATCAAGTTGACTAGAAATGTCTCTGATGGAAGAAGTAATTAAAACCACCTGAAGAGAATACGCTATGAATAGAACAAAAAATTATACGAAAGGGTGACTCTCAGTTGGGTTTCCTGTACCACTGAGTGTTTACTTTAAAAGCAAATGTTTGGTTCGTCTTTAAACAAAGGGCAAAATTGTGCCAAACAATTCGAAGGATTAATGAAGATTACGGTTCAAATTATTTGTTGTTGCCCGCAAGCCGAAGACAAGATATGCTTTTAAAAAAAGTTATGCCCGTCTGCCATGTTGTAACGTCACCAAAGTGCTGAAAGGTAGATCGAGTTGAAGTCGAAAGCACAATGGTATTACGTTTCGGTTTTAATACAGTGGGGAGTCTCAGAAACGCTTGAAAAGGTCAACAAAAGAAAACATGCTTTAGTCAGCGGTTAATTACGGATTGGCAATTCCTTGCGAGTTTTCCACAGCGAGGCCAGCAGAGATTTTATCATCACGGATCGTAAATGACGCACGACTGGATTACTTCATCACTGTTGCATCTTTCCTTGTACAGCCATGAGCGGGTCGGAAATCAGCACTGCGCCGAGCGATTCAAATGGAAATCATTTAAAGCAGGGCAATCTGTTGTTGAGTATTTATGGATATGCTCCTTGTCCGGGTAAGTGTTGTGAGTTCATAATGGCAAGTTCTTTGCGGGATGCTGTTTAACTGTTTGCGTGCTTCGTGTAGACAATGGAACACGAGATTCAAGAGAGTACCGTCTTTTATTCTGACTTTATTCTCGCACCAAGACGAAAATCCTGTTATGTCTTTTTAGTTTCTGCTAAAGCTAGAGTGAAAATACTCTCTTCTCCTTCATTGACACATGATATATAATCTTACTTGGTTTTAAGCACGCTTTATACTACAAGACCTTGCAATCTCACTGCGGGGTCGCACTCGCGAGGCAATCACCGACGCTCCCTGCTCTACTACTTGTTAAAATAAGGGATCTTACGGTGGCAGGCTATCAGATCAGTTAAACGTTTAAAACTCGATTAATATTGGTCATATACACATGAGTGTTATTTTGCTTTCGTACCACAGTGTTTTCTTTAAATTTCATTTTTACGTGTCGTGACTGGCAAGACGAAACGGACACCTGAAGGTGTGAAATTGCCACCTTAATACGTCAACCGGTTAACACCGAAAACATCGTTAGCGTCTATTTCGGTTCAGCGCTAACAGCACGATTTTTCTATAGCCGTCTCGCTTTTTTTAACAATGCTATCGAATGCTCTTTTTGATGATTGATAAGCGTTTTCCAAACACAACAATAATTGCACCCACAGGAAGAGATACGCACACAAAGAATTTCAAGGGAACATGATTCGCTTTTGTGTTTTCCTTTTCAAATTTCCGTCAGCAGATAGCCGGCGGAGAGCGAGACAACGGGAACGGAAATTGGTTCTGACAGGCTGAATACCTGTAATTTGTTAAGCTCTTAATTTATCTCAAGGTAAAATTTGTAAACGAGAACTGCAAGCTTAGCATAGGAAGTGGTTTATTTCCGTTGATTACCGCGAGCATGAAAGTTTAATTGTCGGCTTTATCGTCATGATTTTTAATTTTACTTTAAGTCGCCACACACACAAGGCTTATGCCATTAGAGACAGACCAAACAGATTATTTCTCACGCACGGTAAAATAGCTACAGACATAACATGTAGATCAAATCAGATGGTTATCAAAGGTTATCTGGTTCTGATCTCAGCTCCCCTGTCTTACCTTACACGCACTTCTTGTAGGCCTCGCCTGCCTCAAAACACGTGATTCAGATTATTGTAACTTCGCCGTCAATGAGGACGGGTGTGTTGCACGTGCGCGGTAGGGGACAGTGTATTCAGGAGTGAAAGTCCACCTGTGTTTACTCATAAATATGATTACGTAACAACGTCTGGTGTCCTTCTATTTTGAAGTTTGTATTTCGCTCTATACGTCTTTGCATTGAGCACTTCTGCGACCAAGTGAAGCGGCATATACATTGTTTCTTCGTTTTTAACAACGTTCTATGAATTTAAAACAACAAGAATTGTTACCATAGCAGTACTATAGTTCTTGTCCACCCACATGTGCCCAATCCATGGGAGAGGGTTCCAGGTGCCCGTTTCTCGAAGGTCCCGAAAAGTTTTCTCACCCGGGAAGCAACTGCAACATTTCAAACCTTATGATTACAGAGCTGTTTTATTCACGTATTCTTAATATGACTAGAGGTTCCCTTCATACAAGAAGTGTCAGACGTATACAGCTCTCTATTTTTAGATACAGGTTAACTATAAATGGCTCTGCGGGCCCGAAAAGTTTCCAGGGCTTTTGAGAAACAGGCCCCAGGCGCGGATTGGGCAGCCACCTCCCCACACATCGCACCCGCTCATCCAACAACTGATGTTATGGTCATCTTCAACTCCGATCAAAGAACGAACAACAATAGTTCTTGTATTTATAAATCACTATTTGTTCGTTGTTAATCGTGTTTGTGTCTCAATACTTCATCATTCACCTATATCAAACTACTTTTCCGTGGCTGATGCTAAAAATGTCAGAGTAATAGCATGGAAAAGTTCTTAATACAGCCTGTAGTTTTTTGTTTTGAAATAAGATGTTAGAATAAGAAAGATGGACAACTGGGTGACGTTGTCTTGACGAGCCTTCAAATTTACAGATATAGGTTTAAACAAAATCTGACCACAAGGAGAATCAGGGACAGTTTGAGTTTGATTAGGCAAAGGTTAAGCCTGCATACGAACCAAGCGGCCCATCAGGCCGAAGCTTACTCCGATTTCTGTAGCATGAAGCGACTAGGATTATTTCTACTCCCCCCTGGATGGGATGCTAGTCCATCGCAGGTTTACCCCCAGCATCAAGTTCGCCGGTACCTATTTATACACCCGAGTGGAGAGAGACACTGTGAGAGTAAAGTGGCTAGCCCAAGAACACGACGCAATGTCCCCGGCCAAGGTTCGAACCCGAACTGCTCGATCCGGAGACGAGCGCACTAACCATGAGGCCAGTGCCCCTCCATCTTAAGTTTGATTAAAACGATTAAAATTAGTGAAGTGATTAACGGTAGGTGATGGAGGAAATCCTAGCTGAACGAATTCCTCAGCTTATACAAGCATTCAGTGGTTATAATGATACGTGAAAGTAAATCTGGATTTCCTGAGATTCTTTCTAATCGATCCTCTAATAATAGTCTTTATTAAAATAGAATTCAAAACATCCGTTTGAATTTACAAAAAAAAAAAAGCGTGAGAAGGTAGAAATGCATAGTTTAAAATGAAAAGGATTGTTACATAAAGTTAAAAAAGGCATCTATTTACGAATCATTTTAAACTCATATCTTCTTAGTTACTTGTTGAAGGTATTTTCTCAATTTTAGTTCTTTTATTTTACCTTCTGTGTTATACCTGCAAACTAGCTGGTGAGCTTTCTCACAAAATCTAAGTGTTTATACACAATAAACTTGACTTACTTACTTACTTATTTACATAAATTTTTCTTAAACGCCCTGTCCTAACAAGTTGCAGAGTGAAGTTATGGCCTGTCTCACGAGTTGATGTGTGTGGGAGGCGACGACCGTTATGCAGTGGCCCTGTAGGGTACTTCGGGAGGCGCCTTGGCCTCATGGTTAGTGCGCTCGTCTCCAGATCGAGCGGTCCGGGTTCGAGCCCTAGCCGGGGACATTGCGTTGCGCTCTTGGGCAAGACACTTTACTCTCACAGTGCCTCTCTCCACCTAGATGTATAAATGGGTACCGGCTGAGGGTAACCCTGCGCTGGACTAGCATCCCATCCAGGGGGGAGTAGAAATACTCCTATACGCTTCATGCTACAGAAACCGGGATAAGCTCCGCCCTGGTGGGCCACTTGGCTCGTATGCAGACTTTAACTTTACCCTGCAGGGTACTTCACTGTTTTATTCTATAGGTGCATGTCTATCACTAATATCAGTTATTTCATTTATGGAAGGGGTCTGCATCAAATAACTGACCTGAAGTCTTTCTAGTTGACTAACGAACTTAGAACAATAGACGCTTGAAATTTATATTTCATTGTCATACTGGTACAGAGTCAGCACGAGGTTTCTCCAGGTCCTGTCCGGGACCCTCTCTGGGGGTCTAGGTCGGGTTACTGCGCTCAAAGAGAAACTTTAATGGAAAGCTCTTCGAACGTACAACAGTTAAACAAATGTCTTTTCTTTTCTTGCTTTCGTTTGCAAACTGCATTGAATTTAGTTTGTATCCTTTTACTACTCGTAAAACTGGTGAGATTCTCTTATCAATGATTGCCCTTGCGTGAAAAATTCCGTTTCTTTTAATTAAAACTTGAGAAGATTTTCAATCGAACAGCTGTCCTTTAAGGAGCTACATCACGGATTGCGCATCTTGAAAAGTTAAGCCTAGATTTTCTCTATTTGGTCGTTTGTAATCCGTATTAATTTTCTCCATCCTTAACCATCCTTATTTGTTTATGGTTTATTATTACCTCATTAGTGTTTTGCTAATAAAGTAAAATGTTAATTTCAGGTTTCCTTTTTTAAGGCAATTTTGTTCCTTTAAGCTAGCTTCTCAAGTAAAAGAAAATACTGAATTGTTTGATTCATGTGTGTGTACCAATCAAAGTTGTTTTCCATTTGTTTTCCAGTCCCCGAGTCTTCGCCACTGATTGTGTCGAAAAAAGTACTCGGGAGATCAAGCAGCCTTGGTATCATCGAGAACATCAAAGGAAGTTCGCTTCAACCTTCATTTCTAACCAGAGAAACGCAATACGGTAAGTGAACAAAAGAGTTTAGCAAATAGACTGCATGCTTTTTTTTTCCCGAAAAAAAGAAAAATGTATTCCATGTTGGCGTGCTTCTGTTCAGTAATTATCAGAAACTGATGACAGATGACGTCAAAATGCGGTAAGAACAATAAACTGGTAAACGAGCCGTTATGTAGCCTGCGAACGCAAAAGTATTTCCGGCTGTCTGCGTTCGCCAGGCTAGTCGTTAGGCAAGTGCATGTACGCGTGTTTTTGATGTTCTTACCACATTGAATCATTTGCGATATATTTTATCACGTGTTTTAAGACGGCAGATTTGCCTCCTTGCCGTCGGAATTTTGTTCTTAGAAGTTTCGATATATGTGACGAGGTATAAATTACAGTGGAATCTCTTTCACGGGGACATCCATTCTAGGGAACCTAGAAAGCCCACATTAAAAAAAAGGTTTCCGTGATAATTAGGCCAGGAAACTTAAAAACAAACGGACTTGTAGCGGCATACAAAGACCAGTGTACTGCACGCGCATTTCGACTACTTTGATTCACACTGCGTCTTTTTCGCTGAGAAGAGTTGCTTTCGTTTTTCGTTTACCGGAAGCCACGTAACCTCCTATGTAGATGCTCTTTGGGCTGGTCATGCAATCTTCCTCCTCACGTTGACGAGCTGGCAAAGAGTGTCTGCCACGGAGCAGTCATTGAAACCTTACCGGGGTAATGGATGTACAATGTAGACATCTGATAGTTCGTTTTTAGGGCGTTCATGATGAGTCACCGTCAAGAATAGCAGAAACGTCACCATTCATAAAACATGATCACATTCCATCTTGATTTCAATCAGTAAATATGAAAAAGATCCAGTTTAGTTTACACTTTCCCAAGGTTCTAACCTTAAAAATAATTTGGATTGCCGTTTGTTGAATTGCTTGTCAATATGAAAATAATCCTTCAAATTAAAATGCATTTAAAGTTCTTTTTTTTATTATCATCTGCCCTCGTGAACCTGGAACCTTTCCTGTTTGGCCTGATGGGATGTGCCGTTTTTTTTTTTTTTCCCGCACGGTAAAAATTTTCACCTAAAATGTGATGTTCTTTTGGCTAATTTGGTTACATTTTCTGCGCTCATTAGCATACGACTGCAAAAGAAGGCACCATATTAGATATGAATCGACTCCAAACAGTTAAAGAGCTTGTGAAACTTAATAACTGAAACTTCAGTTCTTTTAGTGTCATACTGAAGGGTATATTAGCTTTCAAAACCAGCAAAATTTCTGGATGGCTAGTCAGGGGCACCCAACAGATCGTTTCGGTAAATTCTGTTCGGAAGGCCCTTAATCCCCTCTGATTTTCTTTAGAGAATTGTCACCTGAAACTTTCGTGATATGAGAAAATTTAATGTCTGTTGTTTTCGGATTGTTAAAAATGTTGTTTTGGGTAGCGAAAAATGGTCAGCTATCATTTTTGGTAAACTGATTTCGAACAAGAAATATTAACTACTTTGAACTCAACCTCTTTTGGACAGTTACTAATGCCATACCCTCTCAATATTCAGAACTAATATTTTTGTAGCTCCAGCAGAAACCGAGTCACTTATGCTGATGAGACGAACATTGTAAACAAAGATTCTCCTAGTCTCCGTTCGATTAGTCGAACTCCATCGAGCCCCAATCACGCGTTTGGGTCGATTGAGTTCGGTACTCAAACGCAATCGAACTCTCACAATCGAGCTCAATCGAACGTTCGATTACGTTCGATTGGTTTCTACTCAGTTCGACCCGGATTCGATAAGGTTTAATCACGTTCGATTTGAGGTCATGTGGCATGGAGAATGCAAAACAAAAGTCCACAACTGGGCTACTTGGGCTATTAAAGACTCCGTAGGTTGATGAAAACAAATCATAAAATGGAATGGAACTACACTGAAGTAAGATTTTTTGATTACGTTCGGTTGAGTTCGTTGGGTTCGATAAGTTCGGACATCGAACACAATCGAACTTCCTTTGGTTCTAATGAGTTCGATTATCAAACTAGTCGAACCCAATCGTTCGATTAAGTTCGATCAAATTCGATTACCGAACAGTTCGATTATTTATGTCGGGTATAGTGTACACTAACACCGATGTTTTTTATTCACAGAGGCTGTGAAATTTTAAAAGAGTTTTACAACTACAGAAACTGATTCCAGCTAATTCTATGATTTTGCGAATATGTCGTGATCGACTCCTACGAAAGGGCGACATAGCATTTAATAGAATTGCCATTGTGGTCAGGCGTAATAGCTCAATGCACGCAACGGGATTGTAAATTAAAATGACATCTTGTAATCGGAAGTGAGGAACAATGAAATGGCAAAGGGGTACCCCACCCACTCCTCCCGCGCTTCACGCCCGTTTCCTTTCGGACTTAGCTGACGCGACGAAATCATGTCAATAACGACTCCACCTTGCTACTGAAGCTGCCTTTTTCCTTCACTACGATCAGGCGTTGGTTCGATTACTAGCCGCTGTTCGCCGAGAAAGGAACCGGCGCTCCTCCCCCGAACTCTCTTCTCGAGGAGGAACGTAGAGCGTACTGGAGTGAGCGGGGGAAAATCGAGCCCAGATCAAGCGTTGTTTTCTCAGCGCAAGAAACAGGAAAAACATCTTGATCTCAGGTCACTCTTTTCGGGACAGAAGTTCAAGAGTAGCTCGATTCTGCACAGCTACCCGTTGTGAATTTCACTTTAAACGCTGCAATTTGAAGCTCAGAAAAGAAATCCCTCACCGATGAACTGGACTTTGAGCTGTCTAAGTACAGAATGAAATTCTGTGACTTTTTTATGAAACGTATCTGTTGTTGACCTACAGTGCGTTGTTTAATGACTGTTATCAGTACAGTAGTGTTGATTCTTCAAGTGTGCGTGACAAATGCTGTTTGTTATGTTGACATAATCACAGGGCCCAGACTGGATATGCAGTTCTGGGGTGAACCCCATCTGCACGCTTCATAGCCTTACTCACGCTATGCGTGAAGGCAACACCTTGTCGTCTAAAGCTTTTCAGAGATTTCTTTGCTAGAATTGTTAGTGAAACATCGACATGACCTAACTCTTTTCCACTGTTTACTCTTTTCACTACAACTGTATTTCTTGTTCAATAATCTATTGTAAGGAATCACCCATTTGCCTTCCATGGCCGTCAAGTCCCGGTTGTTAAGGGTTGGAAAACGATATATAACCGCAAAATCACTTTTCTAGTGGAAAAGTCAAATAGCTTTTGCTTTAGCACTTTATCTACTGAATGGTGATTTATTTGGACGTTAGTCTTTTTTACACTTTGAACAACCGGAGGTCAGGATTTCTGAAACCAAACAAAGTCCAATCCGTAATCTTAATAATTCTCGTATTCAGTTATGCCCCCGAGACACATTAATCTTTCAATCGTTTGCCGCACTTCTTATAGGCACTTCTGTTTAAAGACATTTACGTAGCTTGGTGCCTGGAATTGAGCGGGTTGGCTCGTGTTCGTTGCTAGGTGTTGGCACAAATGTAGAGTTTGGTGTGGTGGAGGGTTGCAACATGTAGTGTCACAGATTTGGTGCAGGTTTAGCTCAGGTGTTATACAGGGTTAGCATTGGACAACTGGGTTGGTACCAGATTGTTGACGTGTTTGTACAGATATAAGACAGCTCTGAATTCACGGAAGCGGTGGAGGAATGGAACAGGATTGGTGGAGAGTTAGCGTAGGACTAGCTGGGTAAGGTTTACGCGAGTATGCAGCAAGGGTCGGTTTTGAGGTGAATTGGCGCGGATTAAGCCCTGGGTAAGTGCCGGTGTCGCCCAGATAGCTCAGGTGTTGAGAAAGGCCGCCAGAGGGTTGGCGCATGCACAGATGTAGGGGGTAGCCAAAGGTTTTAGCGCGTGGTTGGCTCAATGTTAGCACAAAGGTTGTGCAGTCTTTTTAAGCGTGCATCTTGCGTCAATGTGATCAGTAGATTCAAACCCGGCGCGGCTAGCTCTGGCGCGTGATGACATTAATTTGCAGTCGCTTCCGGATCAGACAATTATTTTCTTTCTTTACAAAAGACACAACATTTCTAACGTCCAATTCATTCATTAGTAAATAGGTTTTATTTCATTGTTATATTTTATTTCAGCGCGCATTAGCCGTTAAACCTTTTTATAACAGAATGCACAATGAGATTATTCTTCATATGTTTTGAGGACGCAAAAATGAATCTGAAAGGCTCTCCGCAGGCTAAACCTCTAGCTAGCTATAACTTCAAGCTCTTTGCAATTGCTTTGTGGGCATTCTGTCATTGTTGTCTTTATCCTCTGATCTGTATTTGCAAGAGAAGGTTACACTAGGTTTTCACAGAACCCTTTGCACTTCTAAGTCTTCTTCTGCAACCGCAAACTGAGCTTATCGAAGATACCCCGACACCGGCGTCATTCGCCGGTTCATAAAGCGACAAGCGAAGCCACAATAGCCTTCCCTGTTGAAGTTAGTTTATAATATGTAGACTTATGTCCTGTGGTAGATAACAGCGTTGTCCATATAGACTATACAAGTGGTTCTAGCTACCACTACCTTTTGAAAGAGCACTCGGAAGTGATTCGAGACACCGCTGTCAGTTCATGAGGTAGATATGGCTGGTAGAACTGTGCACTAGGGCGATGAAAAATAACAGCATAACAGCCTAAGCGATAAAGTTTATTTCAAAAGCTTTAATTCCGACTAAGTGCCTGATAGAACAATTGCCAATTCCAGTTATTGGATTTGCTCACAGTTCCGAGCTTACTTACCGAAGATATTATCCGTTCACGGCAACACAAGCCGATTAACATCCCGTGCGATATCTCTTTGTCACCTCTATACCGCCACGTTATTGCCCGCTCATAAACTCAACACTAGACAGTATCTACTGGTTTAAGTTCTTTCAAGCTTGTCTACGTCCCAGAGACTAAAATCCCTGATTATTTATCATAAATCCTTTTAAAGTGATAACCGCTTTGATCTACACCAATTTTGGTTTGGGTGTGGCAAAACAACGTATGCCGCTTTGTCTAGAAAGTCGATTTTTCAAGAAGAGCTAAGATTTGTTTGTTTAGTCCTTTTTTTGTTCCCATGAACAGTGATTATATCAAAAAATTCTCATCGTCAAAAACAGAAAACGTATTTTTCTACATGTTCTCGTATAGTATTCGTGCTTTTTTTATATATAAAAATCTGTAAATATTTGGCAGAAAACTACAAAGTACTTAACCTAATGTATGGCTTTGTAGATTGGACGAACAACTTTTTTTAATCATAACTATGAAAAGGTTTTACAGGTGAGTTTCAAAATGTATTATAGTAAGGATTAGAAATTAACGCAAAGATTGTACCCTTTGCTGTCTCAGCGAAATTTTATCTACTGTAGCTAGCGCCGCACAATATATAGAATTTTGATTTACCGGTGAACATAGACGTACAAAATACCAAGAGAATAAAATATCACATCCGCCCGCAGCTGTTGAGCAGCTGCGTTTTGGGAACTTATATCAGATGTCAAAATTTTAGCTTCGTGACTGTGCAAGTGGACTATATATCTGCCATTCGAAATTACGCCATTTCCCCAAATTTTCGTTCAGATTTATATTCGATAAAAACAATTTTCCCTTACAAATTTTCCTTTTTTTGCCGGAATGCTTTCACTGCGAGTTTCAGGTACTTTTCCGTTTCGGGCAATGGATGACTTCAGTCAACGTTTTGGTTGATATGACTCTGATTTGCTTTGGCAAAGCTGATCGTTACTATAAAAACAGGTAGCTGAAAAAAACGGCCCAAAAAAGTCGTTCAGATTTCCATGCGTTTTCTACATTTCTCTCCAAGGTAAAACGAACTTTTCATTAATAACAATTTACCGTCCATCATAAATTAAGTCGATCTGTTGACAGAACGTTCAGCGGCAAAAACTCGCGATAAATAATGGGAACCACTTAAAACGACAGGCAAGTCAGTCAATACCCGCCCGTATTGACTTTCTTGGCCTTCGTAATTAGCATATGACATTTCTCACCAGGTCGAGAAATAATGAATATTCAACGCAATATTTTCGGCGGACTGACTGTGTATTGTTTCACCAAAAAAAATATTGTACGCTTCGCTGACAATTGGTCAGTGTTAGCGTTTCAAGCGCGTTTTAATTGCTCAATCTTGCTTGAATAGGGGTCCTGAACCGTTGGATCTCTGCGCAGCCGTCGTGGGAAACCATCGAGCAATTTCTAGCTGTGATTTTCGATGGAAATGATCTAACTCTCATTGATGTGACAACGGGCAGTTTGGTGAGTTGTAATTATTATCTTGACTGCGTGGAACAACAATGCACGGGTGTAGTGTTGGCTGCTATGCCAAAAATGTCTGCCATATACGAATCCTTGAATTTTGTTGAAAACAGTAATCGGATATTTCCTTTTTCAATTGCATCCGTTCTGCTGTTCACAAAGCTCCGGCCTTACTTTCTGGGATTAATTCAAATCGATCTGTTGCGAAAAAGCTTCCGAGTCCGAACCCCGATGAAAACGTGGTTAAATTTCCCGTTGTTTTTGCCGACTGTGGGTCGACAGCCGACATGACAGATGATAAATCTTAAGCTTTGGAGCCTCTCGATTTTCTTTGAACTTTTGAAGAGGCAGATCTTTAATAGCGCACTGCCAGCTAGGCTATAATATTACATGTAGTCACGGACTGTGCTAACCGAGTGCTGAAATACCAGGCGTTAAATGTTTTCGAATGCGGTTTTGTGAATCAAAGATCAAATGTTGAACTTAGTGAGGTTGGAATCTGCGATTTCAGGTTTGTACATGGCTGTTTTTGTTTTGTTTGTCATCTGCAATTTACGCACAGCGCCCTGTGTAATAACAGACAAGATTTAGAAATGAATATTCGGAAGGTTTCTTGTTCTTTAAAATGCGACGTGTCGAGGGCCGCGTGCTCGTATCTTTTCCTGTCTTTTGGCGAAAACCACAACAAATATTGCAATTACAATACTTTTCATTTTCTGCCGAGCGACGAAATCGAAACTTTCGATCGATAGAAAGGGAAACTCCAAATCAGTTTGCCTTGAGGGCCGTCTGAACATTTTGCTCACAATATGCAAATATGTTTAACACGGGTTGAATTAGGGTACTAATGTTTTGGTTTTTAATAAAGGGATAAGATCATTTCTGAACATTGTCCGAGGCCGAAAGGCGGCGAGGTACAGCGGAGACGAAAATGGCCGAAATATTTTTTGTTTCCTCTCTTTCTTTATTAAGGAATTTAGCCTCACGTCACTATGATATCGCTCAATTGTATTTACATTCGCGCTGCTGTTTTCTGATTCTGTCGCAGTGGGTGTTTATTCATAAAGCGGGCGACTTTATAAAACAGAAACGGAAACGATAAAATGTTAAGCAGCTGTTATATAGCTGACTTGTTCGTGGGAGAATGCAGAGCGCGTGTTGAGGAACAGGTTCGCAAAGTTAACGTAAATTGGATCGAGAACGAAAACTGATAACTGTCAGTTATTTTGCTCCTTGACATATTAGGTCGATCATTTTACCTACTGTTTTAACATCTTTTGTCCACGATCAATTCCTCAGTATCTTAATGTTTTTTCGAGTGGGTTTAATTTCAAGCGCATTTTCCAGCCAGGATATTGTTATAATCGAGCCCTTATCACCTGGTGTTGAATTAAGAGTAGCGTTTACTCCCCAGATATGACATTTGTCGCCCGATTTGTCGCCCTCGAAGTACACTTGTGTATGCTTCATGAAACGTATTTATAAGACAACGAAATAAGCCCCCTGTTTAATCTTGCTTCTCTTTGTCATTAGCTCGTTTGTTTTGGCTTGTTTTCGAGACTGAATTTGTTTTGCAAAACAGCTCCATTTATTCACACCCTACCATCACTCTCGCAGTAACGGGTCAATTAGTGAAGGGTTACTTAGCCTCTGAAAGAGATTTGCGAGCGTGTTTTGATAGCTGACTTATTTACGGAACAAAATATTGGTACAGAGCCGTTAATTTACTTTAGCTGTATTTTTATTCGCCCGCAGTTTATTGCATGCTGTCCTTACATCAATATCGTGGCAACAAACACGCTCACGTAAGACCCCGGAAAGACGATGGTTTTTTTTCCGGCGAAATTTTTAACGTGATGTCATCGAAGTATTTTCCTTTAGGACCAAAAGGTCAACAATAGAATTCACGGCTCCTAACAGACAGGTTTGCATTCTGTTTCTTCATTCTAGATGCATCAAAACGCAGCAGCTGCATCGAGATAAGGAATTACGAGATGCCTAAAAGAACAACATCAAGCGATCGAGAGAGGAAAACTTCCTCGCGATTATTTCGTTCCATGTCGCTGAGTGGACGAAAACAGTCCAGTAAAGAACAGTCAGCGAACGACGAGAAAAGGAATTCGACAATCTCTATTTCTGAAACTGAAAAGGTGACCATATTGATGGACCATAACGCTCAGCTCATGGACGAGAAAAACAGAGCTGTGGATGAGTGTGATAAAATGAACAAGGACCTCCAAGATGCGAACGATAAGTTGAAAGACGCCGAGCGAGAGATTGAAAACTTGAAAGAACTGTTGAGCACGCGGATTAAACAGGAATTCGATAATTGCGAGACAGATGGCAACGAGAAAAGAACGCGAATCTCTTTCAGTGATCTTGAGTTAGAACCCGTGCAATCGAAAGGCAATAAAGTAATTTTTCCCTCCAAAGTTGAACATCTTGAGACGACCATTGAAGCGAACGCCGTTCCGCTTCAAAAGACTACTTCATGTAAGGAGTGTGAACGTTTAAAGGAGTCGCGAATCAAAGCTTTTGTGGAGGCCATTGCGCTGAGGAAATACGTTAAGAACTTGAACGACGCACTGTCGGGCGGAGAGGCGAGCAAGCAAAACTTTTTGAACGATGTGCAGAAGAAACTCATTTCGGCACAAACGGAGAAGGAGGTAGCGTTAGAAGAACTTGCAACTGTTATTGATCAGCGGAATCAGGCAGTACAAGAAAAGGACAAAGCGCTCGAGGAATGGGGCAAAGCTACGAGTAAATGGGAAACCACTCTGGATCAATTAGATTCCCTTGTAAAAGAACTAAACAAGGTAAGATTTGTACCACGTGTGCACGCGCGTGGTACGCGCGTGTCAATACGCGCTTGCATAATGCATAATTGTCGCGCGACGTCGCTTACAGTGAAGTCCTTGTGAGCAAAGGAAGCTGTTTCCTCTGTAGAAGGGTGTTCGCTGCGAACAAGGTCACTGTGCGGTAGCCTGCTATATAAAGTTAAAAAAAACAATTCCAAAGTGTTGGGTTCATGTAAGAGTTAATTAATTGCTTGTTTTATTATTTTGTTTAGTTTTCATACCTTGTTAGTAAATCACGTTGTTCAACATGAAATTAATTATCAAATTAACCGGAATCAATCTGTTTTACCAAAACAATTTTTTTAGTCCCATGAATTCTTCTATCATCATTGTGTGTTATCTAAACCAATCGTTACAAAACCAGTTGAAAACGGAATATTGAAAAATGTCTTCTTTTTGATAGACGAAAATTCTTAGCATGTACTTTACATAGATCCCTTGTGCAAAATTAAGGGTGCAATATCTTCTCTATTGTGCTAGTCCTTAGGAAGTAAAATAGAATCAGGTCAAGCCCTTTAATACGTGATTCTATTTTAATTCTTGACCTGGTCACAACGATTGCGCAATGATTGAATTCAAGACACTTCAAGTGTCTTGGATTCAGTCATGGTATTTTAACCTAAGCACAAAACCACTTTTTCAATTGAAGGACACTGACCTGAAAATAGTTGTTCACCTAGATAAAAAACACCAAACAGATAATGATACACCATAAAGGACTAAGGATGGTTAAGGATAAAGAAGATTAAAACGGATTACAAACGACGAACTGGAAAAATTTAGGCAGGCTAGACTTTTCAAGATGCGCCAACCGGACGTGGTTCCTTTAATTTACTGTGACCAGACAATGAAGTTCAAACATCGCTATAATTTCCTTTGATCACTCTGTCGGTCAGGGAGTAATAATGTGTGTGCTATCAGATATAGACAGTTCCATGTACCAGGCTGGTGGACATTGATTTAATCTATTAAATAAAATGTCTTTTTCCTTAGAACTTCTACAAATACGTCTTTACGAGACCGGTACTGCAATTCAGTTTTGACACATTGTTTATAGTTCATTTATCGAAAAAAAAAATGTTTCAGCGAAATAACAATGACAATACTTGGCAGTCGCGAACGTTAATTTTTCTGCTTAATCATTCCAATAGGAATGTTTGTTTCATAATATTTAATATTTAAACTTCAATCTCGGTGACTCGAAACATTAATTCAGCATTTATCTTAATTTACTTTATATGATCTCAAATGGATGTCATGACTAACACCGCAAGAATGCAAAGCATTGCTAATGAGAAATGAACTCCATAATAGCTGACTTAAAGAGTCCCACTAAAAGACCAATTAGTCCACGTACTCAATTATCAGCGTTATTATCCAACACTATTGTTCCATATTCCTTTGTGTTTGGCGCCTTTGTTAAGTGTACTGTCTAAGAGCTATGCCCCATGATTGTTAAACGCATTTGGAGCTTTATAGAGGTTCTGATATTTGGCTTCGACAAGAAACCGCCAGCATTGCCTTAACCGTGCAGCACTTATCTAAAAATCCCAGTAATCCTGCGGGTTATACGTTGTATATTGCTCAGCAACGTTTTGGGTTTTTAAGGACGTTTCAATTCACGGAGAAAGGCAAAGCTTCTTATCAGTCAATTCATGACTACTTTTATGCGTTTATTATAATTTAAAAGGACGGGCAACTAGAAATGTATTTCCAGAGATGTGAAGATAAGGTCGAAATTGATAGTATCACTTTTAAGTGTCGGCTTGCTACTTGGTTGAATATTGCGATAACGGGAGTAGTTTTAATGGCTAGATAAATATAGTTGCTGTTACATACAATATCAAAGCGACTAAGGCTGGCCAGGTAGCAAAATTCGGCCAGGGTTGGCTTTGCAAACCATTTTTAATGTCGGTCCTACGTGTGCTGAAAGCTTGCCTTTAACTATTTTTATTTGATATTATTTCTGCGAAGAACCATAGCTAATCACTTGCGCTTTTATTATTTCACTCGACACTGCTCTGCAAGGGAGGATTACATTATGTGGTTTTATCAATACGATTTACGTGACTAGAATAGAAGCTTGCCTTTTATATCATAAATCAATCATGATGGCTTCCGGTTATCACGTTCCAGTCTGTTAACACTGCTCCTTCTGCAAATTAGTAGTCATTTATCTATCTTCCCTCCATTCCCCTCTCCTTTTCCCTTTTCCTTCCTTCCACCCTCCCTCCCTTCTGCCAGCCTTCCTCCATGGAAGCCAGTCAGTCAGCCAGCCTGTCAGTCATACAGTCACGCAGTTACTAAGTCACTAAGTCTCTCAGTCACTCATTCTCACATTCACACATTCACTCATTCACTCATTCACTCATTCACTCATTCACTCATTCACTCATTCACTCATTCACTCATTCACTCATTCACTCATTCACTCATTCACTCATTCACTCATTCACTCATTCACTCATTCACTCATTCACTCATTCACTCATTCACTCATTCACTCATTCACTCATTCACTCATTCACTCAGTCACTCAGTCACTCAGTCACTCAGTCACTCAGTCACTCAGTCACTCAGTCACTCAGTCACTCAGTCACTCAGTCACTCATTCACTCAGTCTTTCAGTCACTCAGTCACTCAGTCACTCAATCAGTCAGTCAGTCATTCAGTCAGTCAGTCAGTCATTCAGTCAGTCACTCAGTCACTCAGTCACTCAGTCTCTCACTCAGTCTGTCACTCTATCACTCTGTCACTCTGTCACTCAGTCACAAAGACTGTTTGTCAGCCCTTCATTCCGCCTTCATTTTGATCTGCAGGTAAAATCAGAGCGCGATGATTTAAACAAGAAACTAAAGCGTAAAGAAGATGCCTTAGAGAGAATACAACAAGAGACATCATTGTTAAGTGAACAGGTTGAAGTAACGAAACAGGACCAAGATGATTCTATGGTAGAACAAGATGCTATTTTAAGAGACAGATTTGGAAATGCAGATTCTGTTCGAAGATTAAGCACAGAACTTACTAAGTCACAACAAAGAAACATTGAAATGGACGCCCGAGTGACATCACTGGAAGAGAAATCAGAGACTTATAAGAGAGAAAGAGACCATGCTAAAGAACAGTGGAGACAATCAGTGAAAGAAAGGAAAAGACTACATCGCGAGATTGCCAGTATTGTTCAAGCTAGGGACGAAGCAATACAGAAATGTTTTTCTACGGCAGAACAATTAGAGAAGTTGAAAGAGGAGTATAATCACTTGTTGAACCGGTTGGCAAAAACTGGTTTGAGTACAAATAACTCCAGTGAACTGTCTATTCCGTGCTCGCTCAAGGAATGCAAGTTTTGTGCGGGTGATTCAGCTGAAGGCCTAGAGGTAAGTTTCTAACGGACATACCTACAAGGACGCTAAAGTTAAAACGTTTCGATAACAATGACAGAGCTCTCCCACGAGAGTCGAAGTTCAAATTTAAGATCTCAAATTTGATTTTAAAGTTAGAACCACTTTATGCAGCATAATAAACAGTAACACACGGAAGTGCTTCTCAATTGCTTTCATTTGAAAGGTCACACACTAGGATTCCATCCATAGACTTAAAAGTTAGCACCACCTTGCACAGCATATAGTAAGCAGTATCACATGAGCGTACAGCTTAGTGGCTTACTCCTGAATGTTCACACATTAGGATTTTGTCCTCAGAACGTTAGAAGTTTTACTCTGGAGGTGAAAGGGCTGTAAACAAAATAATTTATTTCATGATAATTTCTAATTTGTTGTCACACGTTTAGTCTCCAGACACATCATTCACGGAAAGTGAAGAGATCCGAGTGACTTTAGAAAAGGTATGTTCATAGTGATAATAGACAGTGATAACGTTATGTTGTTACAGGTGTCGAAATTCGCCGCGAAAGATGCGGTGATTATGATGTTAACAAATATCGTGACGGGAGCGTAATGATATGAAGAGAGTGATGTGTTGATCACCAGAAACCAGGAGGAAGACCAGGGCAGCCTCAATTGCAGCACCATCCTCCTTCGTCTGCGTTATTTGCAACAGAGACTGCCACTCCAGAGTGGGACTCCATAGCCACTCGAGACGATGCTCCGCATCGACATAGCGCTACACCATCGTTTCCCGAGACGAACGGCTGCCGACGATGTGTTGATGATGATGATGACGAAAAAAACCATCACGAATGAAGATGATAATGACTTTGACGTTGATGAAAATTTGACATATTAAAACATTGCTATCTTACTATCTAGCTTCACGCTAATTGCCCACTCTGATAGTTTACTTTACGTTGAACCACTTTACGTTTTACGTGAATGTTTAACAATTTTTTGCAGGATGATCCACTTGACTCTATCAAGTTGGCCAGAGTTTCTCTGAGTGGCAGGCCGTATACTGCCATCATAGATATTGACAAGGCTTTTGGTAACTCGAGGAACATCAGGTAATTGATTGGTTGTGGTTTGTCTGGTTTGCTTAGTAGATTGATTAAATGATTGATTTATTGATTGATCAACTGACTGACTGACTGACTAATCGACTTATAAGATTGGTTGACTGATTGATTGATTGTCTGATTCGTTATTTTGTTGCTCTTTATTCTGACCTATAGGTTTGGTGGTAGTTGGTTGGTTGATTTATTGAGTAACTGATTGTTCGATTAATTCATTTATTGACTAATCGATTGATTGATTGACTGAGTGATTGATTGATTGATTGATTGATCGATCGATCGATCAACTGACTGGCTGACTGGCTGAGTGACTGGCTGAGTGACTGGCTGACTGACTGGCTGATTGACTGACTGATTGATTGATTGATCGAGTGATTGAATGATTGATCGACTGACTGGCTGACTGGCTGACTGGTTGACTGGCTGACTGTCTGACTGTCTGACTGTCTGACTGTCTGACTGACTAGCTGATTGATTGATTGACCGAGTGATTGATTGACTGATCGACTGACTGATCGATTGACTGATTCATTGATTAAGTGATTGATCGATTTAATGACTGACTGACTGATTGACTTTCTAACTGACCACTGACTGATATTTTTTCAATGAGATTTTTGAGCTTTAAAGTTGAACGTTATTTGTGCACATGAAATATCCAGTTTGAAAAACATGAGATGTGAAAATATCAGAACATTTTTTTTCAAATTGACTAATGATTATTGTATCTTTTGTCCTTAAGAAAATATGACGAGATTGTGTCCATCAACGATATCCCAGTAACAGAGTCAGACCAAAACCTCGTGAAATCCTTGCTGGATGGAGCTGTTTCCACTCTCACTATGGTAAGACTGGAATTAGCCGGGGGGAATTAGCATTTGAAAGGTATATTTAGAACTATTATCTAATCTTTGTAAACAGCATGTTCATACTGTTAATTTAATTTTCAGGTTCTCAAGCGGCCTGTAGGCACTTATCAGATAAGTTTTGACTTGGATCTCAAAGCTCCCAAGAAATCAAAAGCTGGTAAGAATAAAAGGAATTTTGCGCAGAAGTTTCAACCATATATCGATATGTGTAGATACAATTGTTCCCGGCTGATGAGGGTGGCATCATTTTGTTTAATAGTTTTCACTTATGCTGTACGCTGGCAATGATGCTTAAGTTCTCTTGCGCAGTTTTATGTAACCTATCTGTTTACTTTTGCAGGTCTTGGTTTTGAGTGTGGATTGTATGTAAAAAATCTGAAGCATGGATTTATTTCCGAGGACCAGAACAACCTGAAAGTTGGAGATTACGTTATGAAGGTACATAATAAGTCTGTGACTGCAAGCCTCTTGAGCTTGTGATTGGTCAATAACTAGAGGCTATTCAATTGTTCCGATTTACTGCAAGGTAATTGCAACCATTTTCATGAAAGCAATAAGGCACGTGTTTGCGTGGGATTACTCGCGTGAATCGTCGCGCGATGACACACACGGGGTGTACGATGGCGGGGGGACGCGCAAGAATCCTGCAAATCAAGGGCTCAGCAAAACGAGAAAAACGGTATTGCGGAAATATTCCTGTGAAACAAATGTTTTCTGCGTTTAGACGAGTAGGAAACATGTTTCGAAACTGAGGAAAAATGTTTCGTTAATGTTTCAGAAGCCTTCCCTAACTATGAGAAGAAAGATCTGCATCAAACGCGTGAAATATCTTCCGCGACTGAATAGCCAGGGCAACATTTTTCCGCTGCAAACAAACCCTTAAAACCCTTATTCGTATCGTTACACTTGAAATAAACCTCTTCGTATTTACGTTCTTTAAAGGAGCTCAGTCACGTTATTTTGACCACGTACAAAATTACCTTTAACTGAAGGAAACCTGAAAATAGTAGTTTACTAATATAGAAAAACACCAAAGATATAATGATAAACCGTAAAGGAACAAGGATGGTTAAGGATGGAGAAGATTAACACGGATTACCAACGACGAACTTGAAAAATTTAGGCTAAGCTTTTCAAGATGCGCAAACTCTAAGGTAGTTGTTTACTCACAAACGCTGTTCACGTTATCCCTAGTCTTGATGGTCTTGCTCTGTTTTTAATATAGATCAATGGGAAACATCTTGATAAAATAATCGGTTCGTCGGTGGATAAAGTCACCAAAAAGTCTGGCGACAAACTGAAACTTCACGTGACAAGAACGATCCTGGCCATACCGAAAAACTGCGAGTTAAAGGTAGGTGTATCATGCTGTCTGTCTAGTGTACATGGTGAATGAATTGACTAACAGTGGACCAAGCTTGAAGCAAGACTAATCTCCTTTGATTATTCTCTTCTTCCGTTTGAAACTGAACATGCAGTCGATTGGATCCTTTGGGCAAAGAGCTTGCGAATTGAAATTTCAAAAATCGATCAACCTTTTTGTAGTTCCCCTTCAACAGAACACTCAAATGTTGGCAGAGGTCTCGGTTTTAAGATCTTCTCTCACATGGTGGTAAATTAATTCTGATATCTCCACCTTATTGCTCTCACTAGTTTCTGATATGCATACATAGGTTTCTCCATCTAAAGGTTAATCTTGCTCTGGGTTCCTCAGTTACAGCATCGTCGCAAAATTTCCTGATTCATTTTTAATATGTATTTATTGTGGTTTTTTTTTATGTAGCCTGTCAGCACCACGGACTCCGAATCTGACACTGTCGTACTGAGACAACTTCCTCGCTGCAACGGCGACAACCGCCTGTCACTCATATCGAATGATAGCTCAATGTCACGTGACTCGCGATTTTCTTGTAACTCAAGCATGGGCTCGATGAGCTCGAACAACGATTCGTCTCTCGCCGACTCGAACTCGGATCTTTACGGAAACAAATTCTCCGGGTATGGACTGCACATGGCCGACAGACATCGCACGGCCACAGCTGTCTACAGTCCCTCATCTGACTCTCAACTAGAGACCATTGTGGCAGACGATTGGCCGGACGCGAGGACGGAGAACGGTTCTCAGGATATATCGGACGCTAAAGAGAGCGATTCTTGCGATCACGGCACCTTAAAACCGAACACTCGCTCGCCCATGAACCGAAAATTCGTCAGCACCTCGCAATTGCAGTCGGGAACGTTTCTGACGCCTGCAAGTGTCGACGGAACTTTGGTTCGCGCCCAGTCTACCATCACTGCTGTTCGAGTAGACGATGATGGATTGAACTCAGGCTTATTAAGGTCTCAGCCTACGTGTGGAACAGTAATGCCCTCTGGGAGGAGGTGAGTAGAGTCTCGAACCCCAGGGACAGGGGGTGCCATTTGTAACTAGGTTAAACGAGTTAAACCTTAATAAAGCCGGGCTTTTACTAAGAAATATTTCTTGAGACTTGTCTCAAAATTTTGTCGCGAACGTCTGGCAACGTCTTCGTTGCACCTTGGATTGCAAGCGGGCAGTGAGGTTGCGACATTGGCTGTTCAAAACATTTCCATGTGCAACAACTCCTTGAATAAACAAATTTGAAAAACACTGATCATTGCAAGAATGCTAGAATCCTGAACAAGTTATTGCTTACTTTCAAGTCAGTAAAACTCAACAAGTAACATTCATAAACAAAACAAGTTAAACCAGTTTAACCCTTAGTATGCATGGGATACACTCAGTTATGTTCTGCCCTGCATCTCCATCCCCAGTCCTCGAGTGATGCGCCTCGAAAAGAAGCCGTTGGATGGCCTGGGTCTGGAAGTTTCCGGCGGTTACCGCGTCGGCATCTACGTCATCGAGCTGCAGGATAACTCAGTTTGTAAAGCCGCTGGCCTGCAAGTTGGGGACAGGCTCCTGAAGGTGAGAGATTAAGAGCAATGCTATAACTTAATTTAAACACAGTCTAAATGGGGGTTTAATTGATAACTAAGAGCTGGTCAAAATTTTAATTGCCAGCTTACAAATGTTGCGCTCCTTAACTGACAGCTGAAAATTGGGCTAAAATTTTAAATGATAGCGGAGAAATCGTCGAAACTTTAAAAGAGCCTAGTCACGGTTTGCACATCTTGAAAAAAATTAGCCTAGATTTTTCAAGTTTGTCGTCTCTGATCCGTGTTAATCTTTTCCATCCTTAACCATCCTTGTTCTTTTATGGTTTATTATTATCTCTTTGGTGTTTTTCTATCTCAGTAAACAACTATTTTTTGGTTTCCTTCAACGTAAAGCAAATTTTGTACGAGGTCAAAATGACTCAAAACTACAGTGACTGAGCTCCTTTTAATAACCGAAACTTAAACTGAGGGTTGAAAACCCAGTACCACCATCCTGACGTTCTTCAAAAGATCTCGATGCTGTTTCATTTTGTTAGCTCTAAAAAAAAAACATTCTTCTTAGTTTGTTTTTCGCTGTGTTTCTTTGTGTTTGCGCCGCTGTTTCACGGAAATCTTTTTTCTTTGATCATGTACTTTTCTGATCACGTATTTGATTATTTACCTTCAGCTTAACAGTTATGACCTGACTAGGGCGACCCTGGACCACGCTACGAGGATTGTTCGGCTTCTAAGCACGTGTACATATCTCAGAATTGAGGCCCAACTAGTATCAAGTAAGTGTTACGTTATTTTTCTTTTTACATACATTCCTGATGTGTGTTGGTTAAAGGCCTAGCGGCCTGATGCTTAATGTGTTGGACGTTAGATTGAAAGGCCTGTGCTCAGATCTGTCCTGGCTAACTGTGTTGTGCTCTCGGGAAAGATACCTCATGTTCGGTGCGGCCTCTCTTGAGCTAGGTTTATATAAAGGTGCTGGTAGGCTATCGCAGCGGCTACCTGTCAAAATTTTGGGAGTAGCCTGCGATGGAGTGCTATCCCGTCCGAGGGGATTTACGTAGGGTGACCAGTCACTTGGCTTCTTAGAATGGGAACAGTCGAAAAGCTGATCAGATGTCTCAAATAACTCTTTTTAATTCGTTAGATTATCAAGAAATCCTTGAAGACAAACCTTACGATTCACTTTATGTCAGGTGAGTTATTGCTGGACATCAGGAAATTATTAAGAATTATTGATTATTAAGAACTTATCTGCACATTAACGTGTGAGACCATTCATTTTAGAAAGTGTTGTACTAGGCAAGAAGAAAATTGTAAGACAAGCTGAATAAATCATTTCTTATTTGAAGTGTTCGTTAAGCTGACATATTGTTTCCTCCCCCGGCCAGGACTATCCATCCATATAAGGCCATGGCACCGGATGAGTTAAGCTTCACTGTTGGAGAAACATTGCACGTGATCAACACGCGCGCAAACTATGATCAGGCGAGACAGAGTTGGAAGTGGGTGGCTCAGCGTGCGAGGAAAGATGGGAAGGTTCTAGAGGAAGGACTGGTACCTTGTATGGGGAGGTAAGTAAAACACTGAATTTAAATTTGGTTATTTTTTCCTTCCATGGAATGGTTAAGGCCCCTTCCACACTTCGCAGGAGAAATTTGAAATAGAGATTTCACTCTCAAAGCGCATAAAATGCTTTCCTTTCACACTACGCCGGAGAAATTTGAAAACGCAATAATCGCCGGTCATTTTGGATTTGTGTTTGAGGAGAACTCGGGCAGCGAAATCAAATGATTATCGTAACGTCATCGTTTTCGAAAAGCTCTGTTTTTAAAATATTTCTGTCCAATCTAAATCGCAAAGGCGGCGTTTTCAAATTCCTCCGGTTTGAAGAGCGTTTTCGAAAAGCTCTACAGTTTTTCGTCCGGATTAGTGTGGACGATAAACCTAACCGAAGAAGTAAAGCTGCGTTTTCAAATTCCTCTGGCGTTATGTGGACGGGGCCTAAGAAGTGTTCCAAGACTTGTTACGAACGTGTACGGCTATTGTACTGCATTTAAGGAGAAGTCCATTGTTGGGCTACCAGTTAAAGTCATTTACCAGGTTCTAACTTTATCTATCCCTCACAGTATTCCAGAACATGTGGAGTCCGCGGTACTATCCCAAACCCTTCAGCGGTTTGAGTCAGAATCAGAGGAACAGATGAGCGACGACGCGCCAAGCACACTGAAGAGAACGTCAACAGAACGACGCAGCATCATACAGAGATACCGCAAACTTATGAGACGCGAGAGCAGGGACTTTCCCAACAACACGGACGAAAATGGTGAGAATTCGCTCATACGTCGTGGCAGAAAGGATGGAAGATGTGTTGAACAGAAACGGCTAACGTAATTACATCCTTGTTGCCATCCAATTCAGACCACGCGATGATTCGTTTGGGAGGTTGCAATTGTGCAAGTTCGTACACGCGCAAACATAACATTTGTATCCTCCCAAACGAATCATCGCTTGATCTTCGTTAGGTGGCAACAAGGATGTAAACACGTTAGCCGAATCCGTTCATTAGACCAATTATTAGCGCATGGACTCTGATTCGCGTAGTTTGGGTTCCCTAGCCTGCGTAGCTGGTGTTGACGGGATAAGGGTAGCCTCCTGTCCCCTGCCTTATCACTCCCCCATTCCTTTCGCGTTACGTGCGCTGCGTAGGCTAGAGTTGTTGCGCGCGTCGGGTTCATTTTGTTGTGGTCGTTCACCCAGGGGCATGAGTACCAGCGAACTATTAGAGTAACGTAACAAAATGGTGTTTGGGGTTTGGGAGAGGGGGTGGGGGGGGGGGGGGGGAGGGGAAGTTACCAGCAATGGACAACCATCCCATTACTACCATGGTATATTTAACAAATTGACTTCAATGTTATGACGAAATTCATTGTCAATAACAGGACAGACGCATGACATCAATTTGGTTTTTACAATAACGAATTGTCAAATTGTCAAATTGTTCGCTCTCGCTCATTGACGCATCGCATAAATTATAAATTCACGTGTCTGTCCGCATATTGACAATGAAAATTAGCCAATAAGCGCGCGTGAATTGTTGCAGCTATCGTATAAAACATAATTGACTTAGTTTTTTCATAACTTTTTCTTGTGCAGGTAACTCGAACAAAGTGATGTTCTACGAAATACTGAGCAAGATTTCCGACTGATTTGTCCATGACGCTCGACAGACATTCGACTGATCACACCTCAGTGGGAGTGTAACCACTTGGACAATCGACGATGATCCGGAATTCTTTGAGAATAATCGTGTTCCATCGTGCAATGTCGGTTTATGGTCGGTAGATATTCACGAATACAAAGTGCTCTTTCGTAAACGCTATAACGATCGACGAAATATGTAGCTACCTTAACATAATTGTGTTGAAGACTACATTTATAACTGCGTTAGATATATTTTGCATGAGACGACTACTCGGGGGACTCTCATATTAAACGGACGGGGGTGCTGGTCGCAAATTTTGGAAAGCCCTAAGAGGTACCAAGATTCTGTTTTGTGGGCGCGGCTTGATATTGTTTTTCATCCCTAAGAAGTACCAATTCAAAAACAACACATTAACTGACACTTTCGTAATTTTCAAAGGCGATAAAGACGATTACTTCGAATACCTTCTACTCGTAAAGTTGATTGTCAAATATCTCCTGTCATATTTTATTCTGCACAATACCCTAAAAGGCACCGCGAAAGTTCCCGCTGTGGACCTTTTGAGGCTCAACACCTTAAGATTGAGGTACCAAAACCGCTTTTTTTAACCCCGTAAAGATACGATGAGTACCCCTGTCCTTTATATAAGGAGTCCCCCTTCCCGGGGAGGACTATAGCGGTCATGGGAGGTCGGGGATTAAAGTTAGTATACACAAAGGAAAACAGAACTGGTCAAAATCTTTCTGTCCATAAAAGATAGTTTTAATCCTGATAAGTTTTACCCGAATTTTAACTTAATCATTTTAAAAGGTATCTTAATTATGACACCCAAAATGGTTACGTGGGTGCTATCTGGGATTGTTGAAGTAGGTGCCTTTGGGGGTAGTCAGGAAGGCATCATCTGAGATTGAAAATTGTATCGTATCGATATTTTTGTACTGCGCAAGTCTGACTCATATCACTCTGTGTTATATTTTAGGCCTTCGTAGGTGTCAGTTGTATTGAGAGCTCCGAGTAGCCTCATGTATAGAGTTAATTCAAGTCATTGAACCTTCAGTTCGTTAGTGTGTCCACTTCACGAGAAATTAGCTTCCTATTTAAACAGATTATGTCTTTAGTACTGTAAAAGATGGATGTAGACGCACAAGGAGATTTTATTTGTTTCCAGTAGCCTTTCCATGGTTAACTACGTTTAAAAAGTCAGAATGCAACATTTACTGTTGCGATTGGAAAGCCATAAAGCCGCTGTGCAAACGGATGTCAGTTACGGAAGTGAATTGCTACGTTTCAAACTAATGTTACCCAATTTGGATTTTTGTCTGGAGTGGAATACGTTTTCATTGATACTTTCAAGATCATTTACAATGAAAAAGACAACTGCTGTGTTAAATAATTTAAGGAGTACTTTTAAAAGTAAGGGATTGTTCTCTTGCCAATCTCAGAAGAGGTACGCTATCAAGAAGCGAATAAGGTACACAATTGGAGGGCAGTAGAAGCGCATAATGAGGGAAAAGGTGAAAACAACTATCCTAAAGAACTACCATTTTGCCTTATAGTTTACTAAATATGCATCATGCAATATATCTCACAGACTTGGAAATTCTGGGACAATACCGTGGGCTGAAATCAAGAATAAACCGAAAACGCGGTAGTTCAAAAATAGCCGGCACCGTATTTTACCAAATTCAATGTGTTTTCGCTCAATTTCTTGATCGTTTTACGACTGCAGTCCACGGATTTCCAAGGATGAGCTAAAAAAACTTTTAAATACAGAATGCCATAGCGCAGATATGTAACACGCGTTCTGCTCGCAGCTTAAATAATTAATATAAGAAATGATTAGATATTTTATACCCGTAAGGTGTCTTTTTCTAGAAACAGAAATAACAGATTTCCGGTACTTTTAACCTGTTCATGTTATGTAATGTTACTTCGCGTGGTTTTAGCAATTTATATAGAAAAGATACGTAATTTTATACTCTAGAGCTTTAATAACGAGTAGAAAACCTGTGACGGTTAGGTGTATCAAGGTATATTTTAAGGTTATGTTATTAATTAAGATACGTGCCTGTTGAAGACCGCAAGGAGAAACATTTCCGAATGGAAGGATGGAAAATAGATGTTCATTTAGATTCTTCCTCGAAGGTGTAGCTGTTCATGTTAATATTGTAAAGAATAAAAAAGAAGAATATTTTGTAATTAAATACTCTGTGTGGTATGTTATATGGGAAATGCTACTGAAAAGTTTGATTTTCTATACTGAAAGGTTTTTCAAGATATCAACATTGACCATTTTTTTCAAGCAGGATGCATACTTCAAATAAACTCTCTACGCTTGCTAGTTAGAGCCATTTTAAAGCAAGACTGATGTTGGCTTCCTACTTCACTGGTTTGCTATCAGTGTCGCAATATGAAATCGTTTCCATATCAACCACGTATACTTAACAATTATTCCATGAGCGCGCGTTGGATATGAGATGGTAAATAGCCAACGAGGCCCGTAGGGCCGAGTTGGCTATAACCAATCTCATATCCAACAAGCGCGAATGGAATAATTGTTTTATTAAATTCGGTGCGTTTGTATTCTTGGAAATATAGCTTAATTTTATTGGATTTTAATTTTACAAAACGACCGGAAGTCGATGTGACAAAAACAACAACAAGTGGGAAATCACATGACATGCGCGCCGTTTGTAAAATTAGTTGAATGAAAAATTTGAGAGCGAAGCAAGCGAATTTGCTGAATGAAATTGCAATCAAGTAGAATTCAAGAAACGTCTATCAAATGAAGGAGATATAACCTTGGTCAGAAAGTTTGAAAAGCGTTCAAGTTCGAGTCATGGAGAAGAGCCAAATAATTGTGCACTTGCACATTGCCATTGTAATAATGCTGCGGAAAACTTTGATCGCCATGTGACACAGACGTTGTGCCAAAATTATTCTCGACAAGATCTCTCTCAGGATTCCCTTGCTTTAAAAGCCTTGGCATTTCGAGCTGTACGTGTGGAGCTCACTGTTGGTCAGTTTTAGAGTCAAGGACAGAAACTATCTTAGCGTCAGATTCATCTTCAGAATCTCCGAGGCCACCCTGGTGGTTTTTCGTGGCTGGTAAAGAACCGGGCTTACTTCGGTTCAGCTCAAAACACTCAACTCCTTGAGGTGTTTTTCGCAAGGACAGAATTGTTGGCGCTAGCTGTCGTTGATTCTCTCGTCGTCGTCGGCCAAAAAAGAGACTGCGATAAAACTAGGTCGTCCTCTGTAGCTGTGCGGGATTCTTGCTCTCGGCCGATCCGAGCTTGCTTAGTCGAACAGTTTCCTCATCTGCTCATTGGAAACTGGTTTCTTATGGACTACGCCGGCAATTATACCTGTTTTCCTGCGGCCTTTTACAAATGCATATGCTCTAATAATTTATTTACCTGGTCAGAGATAATGGAAAACGGTTTGTTGTGCGACGGCGTGCGAAGGAAATGATCAACTGGCGGCTTTAATGGATTTAATCAATGAACTTTTGCAATACGTGTCATCTTTCTTCCTCGCAGACGAGTAAAAACACTTCAACTCAACATTCAGTTCTTCTTTTGACATTTCTTATATCGGTTTCGAAAATTTGGTGTTACCAGGACTAGCAAGCCATTCTGTTCAGGTAAAATTTGTTTTTGTTACATAATCTTCATGAATGCGTAAAATCTCGCCGGTCATATTTAATTTTGCAACTTTAAGGGAAACTTAACGTATACGTACCGTTAAATAATCTTATCTCGAGCTTTGTGGCTTTTTTGTTGTTACTGGGACGGCATTGTCCATAATTTCCTGTATTTCCTGTGTAGATAGCTCACCGAATGTGCTTTTTTTCATCCATTTTTTTTGTCGACGAACTTCGCTTCACGCGAAAAAGCTCATGCAGAGCGACATTTGCCGCTTTCATTTCCATATAAGGTCAAACGCAGGTATAATGGCTGGTAACCGAGATCCAGTGAACCAATCAGAAAGCTAGAATTGCATTATCCGAGGCTGAGAATTTAATAATCTCTGTTAGCCTGTGCCAGGCTCTCGGTCAGTGAGGACGATTGAAAAAGTGGGCTCGTCGCCCGCCCGCTTTTTCGATCGTCCCCACTGACCGAGAGCCTGGAACAGGCTGAACTCCCACGATTGGTTCCATGTTTTCGCTACGGGGTGCGTCAGCTCTTCGGATCACCAGTACCAAAAATTAATCACTGATTAACTTATTGAACCTGGTCGAGACACGGATCCTACACGGAGAGAACAGAACCGGAAAACTTTCGCTCTGTCTGTATGTATGCAAACACTATCGAGGTATTCAAATTTGTTGGATTTATAGCACTGTAAGAGTGCAAATGGCAAACTTTGAGAATTGTAGATCATTTGATGAAACGGCTGAAACTTGGTCAGCTTTCTCCGTTGCGTGCCTGGCCAGGAGTGTCTAACATTTCGCTCCGAATGATTAGTCGAGATTACGGTTGGGAGTGATATAAAAGATTCTTTTCTTTTCCCTCGTAGAGCAATTAAAACTAAAAAAATACACGTTTCTTTCTGTTTTTTTTAGACTAGAGCGATTTGGATGGTTCAACTTATCGCATGCCCCCGAGACGTTCTGACCACCAATGTATAGGAATCTACCACACGAATCGTTTCGTGTAGTCAAATCGGCTTAAAATTTGCTAGGCTCGATTTCCGCCGCTTTCTCGAGTCCAATAGTTTGCTTGCAATTATGGTTTGCGACACGAAAACTGTCGTAGAGGTTTTAAACGTGTTTTAAATCTCTACGGCAAAACCAGGGACCCGATGATACTGAATGATGAAAGTTGCTTCGATTTCTGCTCGACGCGCACTGCAAAAGTTCGCATGTGACAAAAAATTGTATTTCACAGACTGTCAATCGTTTCTAAGCCTTTGGCTACCTGTGGTTCCAGAATGTCGAAGAATTTCCTGCAATATCCTGTTTAACACTCAAGTCGAGTCAAGTATTTAATAAAAGAAGGTTTCCATTGCCAGTCGTTTTACAAGAATCGAGACGGGATATTCTACTATCACGTTTCTATGTGTGTACCCCAGGGGTTGTTTTGGATCAAAGCTCCGCGTTCGCCTTCCGCACGCACGTCATTTTCCTGTTCACTTTGATTGATTCTAGTTCATCGAGTCAAAGCTTCGTTTGCTCATAACTCACGCTATCAATGAAAACTAGTGAATCTCATAATCTGACCCTAGAATGATAAAAGACTATGCAACGCCCGGTTATTAGGTCTTATTAGCCCTGCACTTGTTCAACGGGGGAGCTAAAAAACATCAGTTGGGGAGGGTTGGGGGGAGGGGGGGCCTTTAGATGGTGCGAGGACGTTAGTACATTAATGTCGTTAATATGGAAAAGGTGCACAGGCAGGCAAGCTTCAAGGGAAGGGTCTATAACCACAAGGTCTCAAAAGCAGGGCGACGAGCTTATGACCGACGTTTTATGGTATGGCGCAAATCCTGCAAGTGTTGCATACAAGGAATTTTCAAGCAGGCGCAATTAAGAAAATAGGCACTTTGCATAAATGAGGCCTAAATTAAAAGAAAAAAAAAAACTTTATACATGCCAAACCTCGTGTTAATGTTTCCATGCAGACAAAGGATTTTTCACATGAATGTGAGGCTTAGGATGTATAAGTGTCGTTATTCAAATATCAGCACCATGCGTTCGCGCGACTTCCCCTTGGTTCTCGCTTTCTCCCGCCTAGAGGAAACGGAAAAGACTGCTACGCAGGCTATTTATGTAAAGGGTATATGTAGTCAATCCCAGAAATTGCCTGAGCCTCGAAATGATTTTAAGCCTCGCTATCAAGTAGAATTTGCACGGTTCTTTGAAAGAGAGCCACACTGTGAAATGGATGGGCTCGATTACCAGCCGCTGTTCGAGAAAGGAGCCCGCACTCCTCCCCCGAAGGAGGAACGTACACCGGACTCGAGAAAGCGGCGGAAATTGAGCCTATGAAATGGGTACCGTCGGAAAATAGATTTTATAGTTTACCTTATGAATTCAATAACGTGGGAGGCGAGCAGAAATTGAATAGGACCACGGGCTCATTTCCCAATAGTTACACTGTGTCACTTGGTTTGTCACACTTGTAGTTCGTTTTGGTTTGGGCCTGGGTAGGGTTTATCGTCTTGCCTTTTATTGCCAGACAAATTGTGTATATGAATGAAGAAGGGCTCATACGAAGACACAAGCCTTGAAACAATAGACTTCAAGTGTCGCTTAGAGTGGATCAAAGAAAGATAAACGTACTTAGGGAACTTTTAATCTACACGGTCTAAGAAAAGAAAATAATTACAAACAATTTTTACACAAAAAGCGCGCGTACAAATTGAATTCAACATCTTAGAGGCCTGGTGTTATTGATCTTTCATACAATATAGTTCTCCTTTGGGCAGCATTTCAAAACGTCAATAGGCGGTCTTTGTTCAAGTCTTAAAAATACAAGGCGCGGTGTTTCAGCTTTATTTCCATCATAATGTACAACCTTCAGTCGTGAATAGATTTCAACGATATAGTTGACATTTGCACAGAGCTGTGTCCACAAACGGCTTATGATTTCGAATATATGCATAATAAAAGATGTCTGCATTTAAACATTTCGCGCAGGGTGGCCGTTTTTGTTTGCGAAAATAACATCACATCGCGCGGGAATCAAAGCATTTCGTTGTCCAAACGCCGACTAGCAACCTCAAAAGTGTTAATTAGTAATTGTTTCGAAGGAAAATGTGAAGATGTGCTCTTTAGCGTTGAAGAAATTCGATAAACATAACAGCAAACGAGATTCGTCCTGCAAAGAGTTGCGATGTGCTTACATGAAGCCAGGAGAAATAAGCAACGAATAATCATTGCATTTGCAGCTCTTTGTCGAAACGTTGGCTGTGGAGCCTAGAGGAATAGCTAGATAATCCACATCCATATTTTTAAAACAGTCTATAACGACATCTCAAGAGGCAACCGATACAAAAATGGGTAAGTGATACTACATTTAAAGTTTCTACCCCTGAGAATGGATTACTCTTTTCATGACACAAGCCATAATCTGGAATTGTCACTTATGTTACATTTTAAATAGCTGGGCTTTCAGGCCTCTTTCAGACCAGCCAGTATGATACCAGGTCTTGTTTCCCTTGTAACCGTGCTAGTGCTTTAAATTATCTCACATCCAAACTATATAAACAATAATTAAACGATCGAAATGTTTTGTCCAGTTTTTGAAAGCCTCTCTAAGGAAATGTCAGTGTGCGTTTTGTTGAACATTCCAGACAAACTCCAGACATTGTATCACTTCTCTACGGTGAAGTCACCAAGAGGCACCTTTGTTTTCTTCTTAAAAAAAATAAGCAAGTGTGCCCTAATAGGAGATGAAAATAGAGCGATTTTCCGTGGTTTTAAATTCACGCCTTGTCGCCAGAACCTCGTGAACTCTTCGGCTCTTGGTTCAAGCATTCGTTCTAAATCGACGACGTTTTCAAGAGCCTTCGCGCTTCGACGGAAAAGCGAACAAAAGCTGCATTCCTCTTGGCTAATTATCGAGACCACCAGTTCATTGTTTGCTTCGAGGCTCTAATATCGGCTTGTTATTCGGTGCGACACCGGCGGCATTCAATATTTCGTGCTAATCTCGAGAACAAAAAGCGCCCTGCTCAATTACGAATTCGATCGACGTGAGCAGTGAATGCACAGCGAGACCGCCGGCTTTGCCAGTTGAGGTAAGTTTTAAAAATGATCGACTCCCAAACTTCTACTTCGTAAAAACTTGTAGGAAAAGATACGATCTTAATTTATATGGACATGGTTTGTATAATGCCGTAGTTCATTCGCCTCTGTTCTCTAACCTGTCAGTGTGAACTTTTGGCATTCGGAATTCGGAAGGCGAACCTTCGCCCCACCGTCGATCGCTGCAAAACATTTGTTCGATTTACATTAACTTTTTGCCAGGAAAGCCTTTTTCAGGAATTGAGCAAGAATGGAACTAGTACAGAGTTTCAAGAGCATTCTGCTTTGTTTGTACAGTTGAAATCTTGTTGTTCTTTTGCTTCAGCTAAACAACATTAATATTGCGATACAATAAAGTGAGCTTCAATCGCCCGGTTAAACCACAAAACTGTTTTTGTTAGTACTATCTTCGAAGAAGGCTCAATATAACAACGGAATTGTGAATAAATATTCAGTATATGAGTGCAGTAAAACCTTTCTTCTATGACATAAAAGAGTTCTAATTTGATCAAAATTAAACAAACACGCATATATTTCTCTTTGTGAATGAAATGTGACTGAAAGAAGAACATCGTAACTTGGCATTAAGACGGACAAATCTAATAAAAGGGAAAGCAGTTTCATTGCTCATTTTAAAGCGACGTTTCTGATCACGTAACACTTCGTTACGTATCAATGAACCGTCTTTATCTCTTTTGAGCTGATTACGCTGGATAATGTCTTCGCCAACGATGACTCACTGGTAAGATCATCTTTGGTGAATTGATTTCCTGATTCCCTGTCAGCTCATCGCGAAAATAAAATTCTTTGTATCTATAGTTCAAACCACAACGTGCCTTTGCAACACGCAAAAAGCCACAACCGCATTTTGCGAATACTGAGCATTTGTTAATTTCGTTTGATGCTCGTTCAAGCGTTAAACAGAAGGAAAAACAATGCTCTATAAAATGCGAATTCTTTCCTTTGTCATTTCCTTGTAAGTCGCTTTTGTCGTGTTTAACAAAAATAACAAGTTAAATTGAGTTAAATTGACGGAATTCATGTTACGGGATTATAGATGAACACGCGAATCAGGGAAACCTCGGAAACGTTGCTAGCAGAGAAGGCGAGAGTACGTTCTTATAACTGATGCAAAATTGCACAAATAGTGTATGCCTGTTGCTTTGTTAGAAACTACCGCGGTCTGAACTAGTTATGGTAAGAGCATTCTCGCACGTTCAAATAAGTCATTCGTCTAAACGTTATTCTCGGTTTTACTGGGAGTGTGTTATACTTGTACCCTTCATGAAAGTATTGTTAATTCAGCCAATTATGTGAAAAACTCACAGTTAAACTACGCATTGATATTGTTCAGTAACACTTTTGATAAAATTCAACCCCCTCAGGTCTACATTCTCCTGACTGATTTTCATACATTTCTTGAAATAGCAGTTCGGAGAATTTGGAAGTTCATCACAACTGTGTTCACTTTTTGAGTAGTTGTCATTCTTTTAAAAGTGCACCCAACGAGACTGAAATTGAGGGTTAACCCTAACCCTAACCTAAAAGGTTGGGAATGACGTTGGTGCGTTTTCCGGTATCTCTTAGCGCGTTTAAAAAAGATGCATTGTGCAAACTAACAAATTTTGATCTGTTCATATTCTTTCAGTAGTACTGATTATCATCAATTCGCTACAAGTCAACTCGAGCCAAAACTAGCCGTTGCCATCGGTAGCCTCTGATGTTACATCGCCCTCACAAACAAGCTACGGCGTTTAATTTTGGCTTTCCCGCCGTCGTTGGCGACGCACTCCAAGTGAACTGTTGCTCCAGAAACCAATATCTTTGCTAAAAACTTCAGTTGGGCAACAAAAATTAAAACATACTATGTACGACTTCCTGTTGCCCAAATCTTTGCTCCCTCTTCCTATAGCGTGACAGTATGTCCCTTCTTCCACCCCAAATCCGGACGTCTTGAACTTTCCAAAAGAACAGATATTAAGTGTAATTTATGGCATTATAAAGGCAACCGGCCATTCATTATTTTTTTTTAAAGTAGACGTAATCCAAAACACAAAAAAACTCAAACTGAGAAACTTAAAAAATAAAGCAATCAAAATTCGAAAACGAAGAATTCGGAGCACGAAAACGATGCCGCTTTCGAAACTAAAACAAACTGTCTCACTTTCAAAACTTGAAAACGAAGCACCCGAACGAAAAAGAAGTTAAATAACATGCTAAGCCTGATTCAGTAGCACTAGACTAGTCTAGAATTAGGTGAGTACTATACTAGTAGAGAAGGAACGGATTCGAGGAAACGAACGACACCGTACCAGAACCACCTTCTGAGAAATTAAGAAGTCTGACTTGCGAAAAAGTGTGACATTTGTGTGATGCTGGCTGCAGATATGACGCAAGCATGGAATACTTTGGAACTGTGTTTACGTCTGGGAGAACCTCTATAAGGGTATATTATATTACTTACTTAGGTAGGCAATGCACGAGTGGCAAAGAATATTGTGCAGACCGGTCTCCTTATTGTGCGTCATCCAGTGCAGTTGGGTCAAAAACCCTCTGAAATATATAAGGTTGAACTAACATCCCTCGGTTACAATCGGTGCTATTTGAGGAAAGCAGACAAATTTTCTTGACTACCTTCCACTGATGTATTTAATTATAACTGTTAGTATGACTGTCCAACATAATATTGATAATTCACAGACAGTACGAAGAATTTTAAATTTATTCAAGCCTTCAAGGGTCATGTTTACATGCTTGTTTTCATGCCTTTTTTTGAGCCTGTTTCCTGTTTAACTTTCCGCCCTTGTTTTGTTTGTAATCCTCTCAAGGACTCAGTGAACTAGAAGATTTACAACAGCGTTATACTCGCTTGGAGCAACTTTACAGCGAGGCTGTCAGAGCAAGGGACGAGGCCGTTGAAGAGAGAGACAAGGCAACTGTTCTTATCGCGCTTCAACTGGAAAGCGAAACAGAAGAGCTGAACAAACGGATCGAAATTCTGCAGAGTCAAAATAAGAAACTGTATGAAGAAAACGAGGATTTGAAAATCCGGTTGGGCTACGCTAAGGACGATATAAACAAATTACAACAGAGACATATTGCGCTTCAACTCGAACAAGAGAAGTGTTTACAAGAGAGAGAAGATGCCTTAGCTCGAGTTGAAGAATTTGAGAACAGCAGAGAAACAGGCGAGGTTGTCAAAGAAGAGGATAAACAAGGCGTCGGGAAGATGGCGAGCGAGAAAACGGTACGTTACCTTAAATATCAGAAATGTATTAGCATTAGTAAAAGTGAAAAGGTGGTTCATAATGAATTTGAATGGCTAAGTTTATATAGTGACTCCTCTTAAGCCGTGAATTTTATCGTCACTGTATTACTATGTAAGCAAAGGTTTTGTAAAGCATAAGCAAGTGAAAATTAGCGATAAGAACGAATCTTGAGCGAATTTTCTGACAGTTTATCTTTTTGCATTTGAACTTGAAAATGGTGTCACGATGTCACCGAAATGTTGTTCTTTCTTATCGCTAATTTTTACTTGTTTATACTTTATTACTCTCCAAATATTTTGCGTTCAAACTCTGCTTGGTTGTTGTCCCGAGTGTTGTGTGCAAAAGTTTTCAAAGACCACAAAAGCCCACAAAAGCTGAACTTACTTATATTTACGAAGCCAACCATATATTAGTTTGATCGGTATCAATTTTTGTCTACGTCTTGTTTTTTCTCCAAAGGATTTGAATGATAAATCAATTAATTAATAGTTTGATGTATTTATTCATTTACTTCAATTGTATCTCTGATTTATCTAATTTGATGATAAGACATGTTTTCTAACCGATGACGCATTTCATGGTCTAAACGCAGTGTCGTCTCATCTCCTAAGTCAATTGTCGAGTCATGTTTCTCAAGTGGGACGCGACTAATCGCTTTTGGCCGATGCTATTTCCTCGTACCGCAGTTATCAATATATTTTTTCTAGTTACGAGATAAGATGTGCGACGTGTTTGAAGCGATGCCGCGTTTCATCCCTAGGGAAATAATGGGAACGTCACGAAACAAGAGGCTTAATTAGCAAAACAATAGCTGTGCACGTGCGTTACAAATCTTTGCATATTTCGTCGACGTCCTCTGTAAAAAAAGAACGTGAAACGACCAAGCTCTGCGTAGTCTGAGGAACGCGATCGATGACGGCTAATTTTTCGTCAGTATTTCCGTTTGGAATTGAACGCTGTCATTGCATATTTAGCTTGAGCACGTTTTCAGAGCCACTGGCCTACCGAACAAATCTAGACAATAACGAATTTCGCTGGTAAAATATAAATTCATTATTGACTAGGCTTCGTCGTTGCTTAAGGCCCGGTTCATACGTCGCATTTCTGCCGTGTCGAATTCAATTCAATTAAGTGCGGCAGAAATGCGACTGTGGATTCATACGTCGCACTTGTGTCGCACTTAATTCAGAATTTATACTGTCGGGTATGTCGGCCAGCGGAAAATGCTTTAAACGTAGAGTATTCAATATGGCGGACGAAAATACTGAGCGACGAAGGACTTTAATTTTGCGAAAAATTGTCCGCCAACGTAACGAGAAGGAGAAGGCTGACAACGGAGCAGTATGTGTTGCAATATGTTCGGGTTACTCTGGGTCGAGAATGGCCAAGTTTCTTCTTTTTCTTTGGCGGGAAAACATTTACGCATGCTCAATACATTAACATAATGTATGCATTAGATTCGACACGGCAGAAATTCGACGTCTGAATCAGTGTCGCATTTCTGTCGGATAATGCGACAAGACCAGTCGAACGTGCGGCAGAAATGCGGCAGCCGATTCAGACGTCGAATTTCTGTCGAATCTAATTCGTTGAATTGAATTCGACACGGCAGAAATGCGACGTATGAACCGGGCCTAAGCTCCCTAACTTTCGTGCCAATGACGTCTTATTGTACCTCGCTTGATTCAGTAAACTACTTTGTTTTTACAAAGTAAGTCAATTCTGTTATCGAGACTGAACAAGGGGTCTCCATCGGCCACCAAGAATTCCGCGTACCGTAAAATAAACACCCAAAATGGATACAAAAAAATGTGGGAAGCCAGTTGTCCAAAGCATGAATATTATTCGCCGATGCTAATTGATGCACCCGGGTTGAGATATACATTGAGAGTTAAGTGTTGTCCCAAGAACATAATAGGATAAATCTGGCTAGGACAGCCTGATCCGGAGCCAAGCGCACTGAAGAATTTGGACCCCACGCCTACCACCCCCATTTGATTGGCCACGGACATTGTAAATACGCTGGCCAAGGTCTGTATATGTGTGGTCCGAGCCAAATTCGATACATGTTTTATTTTACCTGGGTGTTTTGAATGTGGTTTATTCAAAAACTAGCAAAAGCTTTCTTGAAGAAAACTTTAATTATAGTTGGTGGGAACCGAAACACCTTGGTTAAGACAACATCGTTCCCAGGACTTCCCCTAGAGATTTCCCAAACTCTAAGGGAAAACCCTGGGAATGAGTTTGTGATTAAGACTTCTTAATTCTTTGAGACACTAATTTGGCAGCTTTTCGTCAATGACGTAAAAATTTGGAAATTTCTTCACCGTCTACTGAAAGAAAGAGCCCTAACTTTACAGTACCCATTCTCCCGCCTTCGTAAGTTCGTGACGTTATCGTTTGTCGACAACGTGACGTCAAACGTCAAATATTTCGATTACCAAAATTAATATGGCGAGGTCGACTTTTAAATACAAATTATAAGTAAACTTCCGGAAGATCGGAGAAGAGAATTATTCTGAAAGAATACTGAAACCTGTAACAAAAATTATTTATTCGGAAACTTCGATACTGAAGGAACACTATCAGTAAAGTTTTTAATTAAAGATCAAGTATGAGGAAAATAAGCAAGTGTGACATACTTTCATTATTCGTCATTACATTCCAGTTTATTTCTGACGCGTCTTGTTTATAGCATTCCGCGCTCGCATAATGAACAAGGCCAAGGGGCCGTGACAATATTATTCTTTGGAAAAATCCACAAATATTAACGGGGTCACATACTTTACTTAATTATCAAACAAGATTTTCTTTGCATAAGAGAAGAATACGTGTTCAGCCAGTTATTCTTTACTTGATCGCGCGAGGCCTGTATTTAAAACAGTGGAATAAGTTTCTGTGATGCTCATAAGATTGCTATTAAAGAATTTTCACACTTCCAGGTTATTGTTTAGGGAACCTTTTGGAAGTTGCTAGCGGAAAAGGTGCATCAATAAAATTTCCCAATGTGCCCGCGGGGCATGATCTGTACTACACGCTTCTCGAATTTTTAAATGTTTTTTTATTGATGTTCTAGAGTGAAGCTAGATGGATTTAAGAAAATAATTCGAGAAACGGTACTCAGTCCAATTCACAGCTTTTCAGGTGTAATAAGAATTATCGATTGAATTATCTTTTCTATTGCGCTCTGGTGCGCTTTTGTTCCCCGTCAAAAATTGAACATTCCACTATAATACACTCAGTCAAGCATTTACTGTCATTGTGTTTGTTGAACGCAGCTAAGCGCTCGCTCCTAAACGAGTTCTACTTCGCTCCGACAACGTGAGAAAAAAATGCGGCCCAACATTCACTGGTCGAATCTAAGAACAGCTTCTAAATCCGCTTTAAATGACGAGAACACTCCGGCTTCACAAACCAGCGCGTTCAGTCGCTGCGATCAGGTGTAAGTAGGTAGCCACGAACAAGTATGGACAAATTCTTCGAACGGTTGAGTACAATCTTCGAGGTTAGTGTGTTAGTGGAGTTGGTTTAATTCGATATTCATGTACAGTTGGTCAAGAGAAATGCGTTTTCTAACCATAATGCTAAACCGCTCACCAATATCGTTTCGGCCAGCTAGCAGTTTTGACAAAGATAACTTTCCCAACTATCGAACTATCAAAACAAATTATAACTGCACGCTTCAAAGTCACTGGGTCAAAACAAGAATTCATTGCGTTTGAAAAATGTATAGTAGATCACGACTAGTGCTGCCTGTCACTGACTTCAGTCACATTTTAACTATATTTGGCTTAGCTTCATAGATGTACATCTCTAAGCAACGAGTGCCCTGCACAGTATATCCACTTTAGATGTGATATTGCCCAAGTCGTGTGGTTAAATCGCATTAAGTGTTCCATTTTAATCTTCTGGGGTCATCTAAGCTTATTATAGTTATAATGCTTAGGATACACTCATTTATAAGATGGATTTTCTCTGGAGTTTGAGTAATGGTCTGTCTCGTCTGCAATTTTCGTGTCTGAAAAAAGTCACGGTTAATTACACGATTTACTCGCGTTGTCAAATGACATATTCTCCTTTGCTGTCTTCTCTGAATTTCCTGTTTTTTGGCTGGGAGAATTTGAAGATATTTTATTTTTTCAGGGACATTAAGAGACTATTTCACCTTCGAGGTTGAATGTGTCTTTATATGTCGAGGGGAAATGAGATGCTCAACTCAGCCTTTATACCATGAAATCTTATTAGTGTCCCTGAAGCTATCAGAAATGGCGGACTTACTGGAATCAAGCTTCAGTAATTGGTTCTTCCAAAGAAAAACTAAATGTTAAACAGAGCTTAAATTAGCAGTGAGTTAAGTAACCAATCTGGAAGGGAATGTGGTCACTTTTGTCCATTAAAAACAGCTGCCCACGATCAAAAATGTTTGCCTTCTTCCAACTGAGCGACAAGAACCTAATTAATGCCTTTGAAAGGTTCAAGTGTGCTCCATTAATATATGTTGTTCTTGGTTTCTTAGGATCCTGCTTACAGCAATGTCAGAGACGAGATTTTCACGTCAGGTAGGCCATTGTTTCCTTATTTACTTCACAAAAAACCCAACGAAGCAGTTAAGCTCTGCTGGAACTCTCGCTGTTTCTTTCATCACATGCCTAATTTAACTTGTGCACAACACAATGGAAACTATGTGGGATAGCTGGGCTTTCGGACAAAAGTTTGAATTTTATTCATTTTTATTAGTAACACAGTACTGAAGCTCTTGCGACACAAAAATGTAATTTACTTCCTACTCAGTGCTTTCAGTAAAAACACATGTTCTAAATGGAAGGGAGGGGAGGGGAGGGGGGGGGGGTGTAAAAGAATTTGACCTTGATATCAGTTTAAGGTTAACGTAGTCAGATGTTTAAATTGTTGAGCTATATTTAGTTTCCGTTGTCTACCAATCTTGAAATTGTTTTCCTTTTATTATTTGTCGCTTCAACTATCGAGTCATTTCTTTTGTTACAACATGCAATTGTCACGTAAGGACTTGAACTGTTAACCTTTTGTCGGTTATTGCTAATGTTGCGAAGGATTGTGAGTATAAACCTTTTTGATCAAAACGTAAGCCATTTAAGTTTGTGATTGGACACAAAAATGTGATTGGACACAAAAATGTGATTGGACACAAAAATGTTTCACACTCATGATGACGGAGTTATGCAAAGATTCCTAATTTAATTGTGATTGGTTGATAGCTCAGTTTATTTTGTAAAATATAATTTGAAAACAATTAAGTGTATAGAGTGTGTTTTGAATTTCGCCCGCAAGAAACAGCCAATCACAGACATTAACTGGATCTCGGTAGTGTTACATCATCAGAGTGGAATTTTATCAGTTCGAATTTCGGACGTTTATGAGGGGGAGGAAGATTCGGCACGGAAGCAGAGATGTCCGTTTCCACAGCTATTTCAGAGAATGCTTGTTTATTATTTACTTTGCTAGAGTAACACAACTTTAACAAAGGACGAGTGCTTTCAATGCTACTCAGCTAGTTAGTTTACTCAGCTATTTGTCAAATGAACTTCTGGCTTACACGATGACATAGGAAAGGTATTTCAATCCAGTTCTACATAATTTCATTCCAGCGTCGGAAAAGGACTTGGAACTGGAACCCAGGCCACCCGTGACCGCAAAAAAGACACGTCTTGAAGACGTCTTTGATGTCCATGAAGAAGTCGGAAAGTAAGATACTGCAGTTATTAATATCACTCACACATCGAAAACGAAAGAACTTGAGCACAAGTAATGAACTATATGTCATCAGTCAAAGCCGAAAGCTGAGGCTGATAACACAAGCCTTGTTTATTAAAGAAACTATCGTCTTGGTTTTGATAGACAAGCTTAAGATAGCAACTTATCCTGTTTATTAATTTGTCACATAAACTATCCAGTTATTTCTTTGTTACAACATGCAAATTGTCAAGTAAGGACTTGAACTGTTAACCCTTTGTCAATTATTGGAAACGTTGAAAAGGAATAGTAGAAGGAACTTTTAAAGACGTAAGCCATTTCGCGCGCTAATTCACGTCCGTGATTGGACATGAAAATGTTCCACACTAATGATGACGGAGTTGTGCAGAGGTCCCTACATAGTACATCTTGATCTTAACATGCAATTGTTATCAACGTCGTATTATGATTACATTATAAACCAAGCGAAAGGCGAGAATAACGAATATTGCCTCGATGTACCTCCAAATACTCTTAACTAGCATTAAAGAGTTCTATGGCGGACAGTAATGAGAATTTGTATGTGATTTCACGTAACAGGGGAAAGTTTGGTGTGGTAAAGAAAGTAACAGAGCGCTCCTCCAAGAAGGTGTTTGCTGCCAAGTACATCCGGCTCGGCTCCAGTGGCAGCGGTTCTTCGCGAGAAGATATCATGCGCGAAATCAACATCATGAACCAGCTACACCACAAGAGGCTTGTGGGATTGGTCGATGCATTCGACATGTCCAGGAACATTGTTATGATCATGGAGTTGTAAGTAAAAGTGACTTAAGCTATGTTTACACTTGGCGCCCAAGTACAGTGCCAGAGAACAATTATCCCTGGCCACTAATGTGAACACACCTTTTTTTCCAAGTGCTCACACCAGAATTCGGACACAGTGTCCATGCCCTGGTACATGGTCTCGACCTTGTACTCGGGCACCAAATGGTACTTGGGTCTTTGGAGAACCCAGTGTCTGAGCGCAACACTATTTTACTGGTGCCCAGACACTCGAGTATGCAGGTGTTTTCGAGAAACGTGGTATAGTATCAAAAGGAACGATTAAAATGGTACAATCTTTGCTTACGATAATCACAAGCGCAAGCGACGCGTTAAAGTCATGAATTCGTTTTTTACTCACCCACGCTCCCTCGTGAAAGACTCCGTCGCGACAATCGTAAGTAATTCGTTCGTTTGCACGATTTGTTTTAGTCAATAATATCATCGTCTAAATCAACACAAGGTTGTTGATTTCCGCAAAAGTAATTTTTTCTATTCCCTAAACTGCATGTAGTTGTCGATTTTGATTAAACTCCTCTCTTCTGAAAATGATCTTCAGTAATCAGGATTTAACGAGTAGCGATTTATTTGCAGTGTGTCAGGGGGAGAGTTATTTGAACGTGTTGCGGATGCCGATTGCTTGACGGAAAAGGAAGCTTCTTTTTACATGTACCAACTGCTTCAGGGCCTTCAGTACATGCACATGAAGAACATTGTACATCTTGATCTTAAGGTAAATAAAACCTTTCATAAAGCTGATCATAAAAAGTTCTGTCTCTCCTCGTCGACAATTTGTCGTGTCCTAATTAAAGTGTAATTAAGGGCAAGATGTATAACTATTGAAATCAGTAATGAAAAATAACACCTTTGTTTAATAAATTATAACTAACCTTGTCAAAGCTCTAACCCCGATACCCTGGGCACCAGAGGCTTTTCATGCGCGGTTTCCAGTTATGACCAAATCTTTATTTTCCACTTTAGAAACGAGAAAAAATAAACTGTCATTTTGTAGTGGCTTGTGGGGCCGTTACTGGGGACAAAGACAAGACGTCTTATTGTCCCCATGAAGACTGTGAGATGAGACTTGCCCCAGATTCCTTTTCGTTTCTTAAGTGGCGAATTGTGACTCATTCGAATAGTTTTCTCTCACGACTTTGCGACTCGTAATGTCTGTCTTCGGCCGACACGAAACATCGAGGAAAAAAACGTCTGGACCCATGGTAGAACCCGGACTTCTCGCAGTCTCAGGGGTGGTGTGGAGTAGGAAGGAAAGAGACAGCCCAAAAAGAGCATTGGCTTACCTTTACCTGAAACAGTGAATAGCTAGTCTGACCGGGTCACGGGAGAGATCGGCATATAAATGCTCCTAACTGTGCTTTGTGTTATTTTTAATCTCTCAAGCCTGAAAACATCGTGTGCGTCAGCAAGGATAGCTGGGATATTAAACTGATCGACTTTGGCTTGGCGCTAGAGCTCGTACCTGGTGTCCGAATGACGGCACTCAAAGGGACCCCTGAGTTCATGGGTATGTTTACACCAGAATGTTCCTCATTAGTCATCTTATCAGACTATACATGATACTGATCATTTTGAGCATCCTCTAAGTTTGCTTCAAGTCTTACCACTGTATGATTGTCTTAGTACAACGTATCTTCGTTTGACTGATTTTTGCCATAAGAAAAATAGTTCAAGATTAATTGTTGTACAACTTCAGCACTGTCACTCGGGTGTATACGAAGACAACTTTGGGTCAATAATTTCAGTGTTTTACTCGCTGTTAAACAATCCTTAGAAAATCTGATTGAATCCTAAATAAGCTTCAAATCCTTTCCAAAATGTCCAAGCGATCTGATCGCAGAAAGTAAAATGCCTTTATTTTTTTACGTTCTTTTCAGCTCCAGAAGCAGTGAACTTTGAAACCATCTCATTTGCTACTGACATGTGGTAAGTAGAACAGTAGACTTTTTGGTGAGTTGGTAAGGTGTTTTGGTCGAAAGATGGGGACTGTCTGACAAGATATAATCTGAATCATTTTCTTCAGTGTACCAATACTATTTCAAATCAAAGCCGATTTGAAAATAAATGTCTAACACAAAGCTAAAAACCGACGGGGTAATACTAAATCAAGACTAAATAAGTTGATTATGACTGAGGGAAATTGCGGCGGACTCGGTATAAACAACGAACTTGTCTGACTAATTTAGTCTAGTACTTAAAGATGCGCGATGCATTCGATCGAAACCCGGAGTCTAAACGTCAGCTTTAAATATGGCGAATAATTTATTACATATTTTTTTCAATGTTAGGTAAATCAAATTTGCGTTATATTTCTTTTAGGAGTGTTGGAGTCGTAGCTTACATTCTGTGAGTATAATTTCTATGTCTTGTAAACACCTTGGATACTTTTTGAAAACCATTTCATTCAACATATTAATATGGTATTTGGAAAATTTACTTTACAACAACCTTCGAAACCGCATAGCAACATAAGAATTACGTGAAGTTTCTTAGCAACTCTTGTGGCGTAAACCTTGCTCTCTTGGAGACAAGGAAAATCCAACCCTTTACTTTGTTTAGCGGCGTAATGGAAAAGTCTTCATGAATCCGAGATTTCTTTTAAGAAACAGAAAACATTTTCTACGTTTGTATCAAGTTTAGCGTTCTGTCGCCGATTCATGCGCTACTCACTGTCTGTTCTGTTGTAGAGAGTGAGTTGCTTAGTAGTGTAGTTGTTAAGGATATATTGGCCACTTCTTTGCGGTTTTCAGTCCACTGTCTGTGAAGAGGATTTAGATAATTTACTAGTCGAGAGTATATTTGCACTAAAACAATTATTATTCGCATTCTTTTTCTTTTTCAGCCCGTGGTTTTGTTCAGAGTGTATTCTAAGTAAAAAAGATCACTTACATCAATAATACTTGAATGAGAATGTAGCACAAACAACTGTGATAAACATGATATTCCAACGCAGTTTAATACAGAATTTGACGTTTCGTGTGCTAGTCAACATACATTTTCAAAAGTGATTATTAAAATGCGTTGGAATACAATGTTTATCACCGCTGTTTGTGTTATATTCTTAATCAAGCTACGATGACCAAATGACAAAAGTTTATTTGATGATGCTAACTTTCTTCATGTCCAGGCTTAGCGGCTTATCGCCATTGTTGGGAGAAGATAACAATGAGACTCTTGCCAACGTGACAGCCGCTGAATGGGACTTTGATGACGAAAGCTTTGACGTCATCTCAGACGAAGCTAAGGATTTCATTGGACAGTTATTGGTGAAAAATGCCAAGTATGTGCAAGGATAAAAAAGAATTGCAATTTTGGTCAATAAAACGACAGCGTCGGTATTGGAACTTTAATTGTTGATGGTAGCCAAATGCTTGATGCGAAAAAAACGCACGTTCAAACTGTCGAATCCACAGTAGATTCCGGCACATACAAAATGGCCGTTAAATCAAGTTGAAAACGAAACCATATAGAAACGAAATTTATAATAAACTTCTACTAAGTTTTTAATAAATTTCTGTGTTTTCTTTAAACTGCAGAAAACGTAACACAATCAAACACTGTCTAGAACACGACTGGATGAAGGTAAAGAATTGCATTAAATGAAGTTGTTCAAGTTACGTGTAGCTCTTTATTTCTTTAAGTGTATTGGTTTATCGACGGGTTTATTGATTGATCGATTGACTGACAGTCACGGATTGACACATTGACGGATTGACGGATTGACGGATTGACGGACGGACTGGTGGACTGACGAACTGAGTCGTATAATCTTTTTGTTATCTGGCGTAGAACTATTTTTATATTTTCTACCCTCTTGGTCTCTCTAGTTGTTTGTCATGATTCCACCTTGATTAGCCTAATACTACCAGCGGATCAGTTTTACATTTGTATCAATTTTTAAATTCACTTGAAATAAAAGTGTGTGTCAAAGTGTGTACTGATGGATTGTTTGTTTTAATTATTTTAGAAAAGTGCCTCAGCGAACGCTGTCAAAATCGACACCAAGAAATTGAAACAGTTTTTGGCCAAAAGAAGATGGCAGGTAAATCCTTTAAATGAAGATGAAAGAAAGTGTCATGATACCACTCTTTCAACAGTTAGCGCCGCCACGATAGTGAAATCCAAGATGACCGATGTACTGTATTTGTTCCTGGCCTTTAACAGTCATAACGATACACAGCTTATTCAGCTGCCTCAAGTTACACAAATGCTTCTTGCACTTCCATTATTGATTTTTAATTCGCTTTATATTGATCAATTAATGATATTTATCACTAGCCGATTGATTTTATGAATTATGCGATGAATATTAATCAATGAATGAATGATTACTAACATTGATGATTTGACGTGATTTGCTAACATTAACAGCTAATAAATAACTTGAAATCAGATTAATAAACTGTTGATTATTTACCATGGGATTTTTAACGTTTAATCTGAAGTATAATCTAGAATTACTTGCACATACTTTGGCTAATTGCATAATAATTATATTCCTAATTAACCCAGCAATTATTGACTAATTTAATTGTTTTTAATCGATAATTACATGAACTTTATATTTTCACCTTACGCGATATCTCACCCAATTCCAGACACCGTCATTAGGTCAAATATTTTGACTTTCTCAGAGCGTGGGTGTTCTTGACTTCTAATTTAGAGAAAATCCAGAAACTTTTGTACAATTGCTCTAAAAGTCAATTAATCAACAGAAAATGACTCACAGTACACTTCACATAACTGACAAGCACATTATTTTTCTGGTAAATAAACATTCACTCAACTCAAATCACGTCAGTCAAATTCTGTACATGTGCTTACAGATTCCCAGCTTAAGCGCATGCGTCAATTATTCAGGGCCGCTGACTGATGACGAAATCCTCGAGGTTAGTCGAGTGTGGAAACAACTAGTCAAGAGTAACCATGATTACCGACCCGTGAATTCTGTGTTTAAATTTTGTATTGCTGTGTTCTTTTGTAGAGAATAACTCTTTTAGCGTTACTTTGGTAAATGGTTCTTTTTCAAAGGTCTGCAGGAGAAAAGAAAGTTACACTTTTGCGAAACGGCGCAATTTGAAATTATGAAAACTACCTTCAATCAACGTTCTTTTCTCCTGGCTTGCTATACTAAAAGAACTGGGTGTGTATTTAATGCCACACGTTCAGCGCTTCTAAAAATGTGGCATCAGGAGTAAGATTAAAGGGGCTATGCCATAATGTTCAAAGTCAACCGTTTGCGATGCATAAAACTACCTCTGCACGAACAAACCAAAAATTGACAGTTAAAATGATGACAACGTCATCAACTTCAATAAAGAGGGACAGACAGAGAGATTGTCTATCATAGTCTCTTTGTCTACACATTCCACAATTCTATCAACTGACACCGACCCAAGGTAAGTATTGCATGCACATACCTGGAGCGGGTATAATTGCCGTGTAGGCACAGTTAGAAACCTGGCATCACATACACAGCAATCGATCCAGAGAGCATCATACCATGACAGGGAGAGAGTCACAGTGACGTATACTCAATCCGCATCGAATTATCTAGTTTTAGGAAATCAATTCTGCAGTTGCGAGAGTTGCACAAAAAACACGGTTATCCTTGCGCAGATGCATATTTGTGATGACTGAGTTCATTGACTGGTGATCAAACGTAAATGGGAAATGAATACGGAGATCGATGGAATCATATTGACGAACACTTTCATGGTTCCTAAAGTTGACAGGTTGATTCAAAAATAACTCCATCAACTCAACCAGTGAAGTGAGGCATGCTTAGGTTATTCCCGTCTGGTTTCGATATACTTTCCGTTGGACGTAACAGCTTAACCGTTGTCTTGGTTACCCTGATAGTAATGGAGCATTTCGTCATGTTCATTTACATGTGAGGGTCAATCTCTCCATTCTAAATGAACAAGGTCACTGAGGTGAATTATTAGCGTCTTACAAAGTTGTTTAATCAGTGTTATAAAATGAGTTAAGAAGAAATTTGTGTTTTAATACCTAAATACAACCACTGTGTCATATCCTCCTGTTTCTGTATTTGTAGAAGTCTGTCAACGCCCTGGTAGCTGTTCGCCGACTATCCAGCTTAGCATCTCTTATGAACGTGAAGAGCCGCCCTTCTATTGCACCGTCGTTAGCGACTGTGGCCTCTGCCAACGAAGAGGAGGAGGAGACAGCTGATGACGGGGCACTGCAAGAGGATAAGGAACAGGAGCTTGTTCGAGACATAGTGGACATGGCTTTAGAAGAAAACATTGAGCAAATCTCTATAAGTATGTGCTAGTATCTCTTTTTAATTAACATTTCTGCCTTGTTACTTTGCCTTCACGTTTGACTAATTTTCAGACATGACTGACTGACGGACTGACTGACTGACTGACTACTGACTGACTGACTGACTGACTGACTGAATGAATGAATGAATGAATGAATTAATGAGCCAATCAATCAATGAGTGAATAAATGACTAACTATCGGGCCTACTTAACGACTGGCTGTCTGACTGAATGACTGAGTGACAATCGGACTGTCTGGCTGCCTGACTTGTTGACTGCCTTCTTTTTTGTGTTCAACTATCTGTCTGTCTGTCTGTCTGTCCGTCCGACTTTCCGTCCGACAGAACTACTGACTGAAGGACTGGCTTGTAGGCTGACTGATTGCCTGATTACTTTGATTAATTGATCGATTGATTGCTTATTGACTTGAACAGAGCCGCCAGTATTTACGAAAGAATTAAGTGACATCTCCATTAACGAAGGAGAAACAGTTTCATTTGAAGTCGGCATCGAAAATGACTCCAACTGTCATCTGGAATGGCTTAAGAATGGCGTCAAAGTCACTGAGGGTGAGCGGTTCTCTCTTGTCAATCACGGTGAAGGTGGTTATTCACTCACCATCCGGGATACTCAAGATGACGACTCTGGAGAGTACCACTGTGTGGCTGAGAACGATGCTGGAAGGGTGACTTGTGGTGGAAAGCTGTCTATAGAATGTAAGTAGCATTGGAACCCTGCCTTATTGATGACACCTCAAATTATGACCAACTGTGCTCCCGCACTTGACATATTCCTTAACAGTCTTGCACTGGCACTTCTGCAAATTGTTTGACGAACGTTAACTCGAAAATGTGGAGTGTGGAATGTGCCCCTAGAAAAACTTTTAAATCGAGGACTTAGAATTACAAGGCCCAAGCTACTTACAACAAGCCAGCTTTTTCACTAGGCGCTTACGGGGTTAGACATTGTGATGTTAATGTTATATATCAAACAGGAGAGACCGTGTTTTACCACATCTTCAAACGCCGAGAGGAGTGTTGAAAACAAGCTTCGAGACGTTTGGAAATGTGGTTTAACACTCTAAGAAGGGACCAGAGAGAAAAAATAAAAAAGGGCTCCTAACTAAGACTCTAAGATCAAATATCCAAGCGCCTTCACGGTTATCATTTCCCTTCATTTAAACTTGAAGTATTATTAATGAGGTCCAGAATTTATGTAACGAAGAAATATTGCTCCTACCACCTTTGAAGAGCTTAAAATTCTAAGGGATCCGCGATTTCTCTTCTCCGAGTTAAGGCAGGCACTCCTTAAGGTATATTGACAGCAGAAAAACACGATAAGTTTGGACACAATATCAGGAGACCTCCCTGTCTCAATTGAGGATAGCTAGGCAAATTGAGATGTATGTACCAGCTAATGTTTTGGCAGTTTTTTTTTTTTTCAAGGATTTATTTATTTGTCCATGATGTATAGTATATCAAACACGAAAGACTGAGTTTGACCACATTGTTAAACAACGAGAAGAGATCGAGTTCAAAATATAACACGCAGCGGAGTATTTTCGACGAGCTTCGAGATGTTTGGAAACGTGGTCAAACACTAATTTGAGTGTTTGATATATCTTCCCAATCAAAACTAATGAGGAAACGGAGGAATAAAATCACAAAAATCTATGTTAATTAAGATATTAGGCATCCAAACACCGTCACGGCCATGATACTTGATGATCTACTTACGAATTTGAGAAATATTCATCACATGCATTGTACGTATGTATTTTATATAAAAAAAAGGCATACGATAGTTTAAGATACAACGTCTGTGATTAGTTTTATAACCAAATACCCTGGCATATAAATAAATAAAATACATTTATTCACTCAGTCATTCGCTCAGTCATTCATTCCTTCTTCCCTCCTTCCCTCCTTCCCTCTCTTCATTCATTCACTTACAATGAGCACCCAGTTTATAATTGGCCACCTTATCACAGCGACCAAAGAGCACGTTTTGCACTATCCAACCTTTGTTTTATTTCGAACATTTATCCTATCGATATGGTGACAAACTGAAACAAATGCAACTTACAAAAGTTTGGTTCATAATCATCAAAATACGACAGAGAGACGTAAGAATCAAAACATTGTTGTTATGACATCATTCAAAAGTCTTTAGTCCGGATCGTCGAGGCTCGTGTTAACCAGGTGACACCATACAGGTCTGTCCAAAACTGTTGATTGATAAAATAATAATTATCACAACTTCTTTGAGTGCAGAATGAAACGAGATCTTAAGTCTGTTGTTTAAATTATCCTACCAATACACAATGACATCTGAGGCAAAATTGAACATCTGTACTTTTCAGGGAATTCTGGTTTTGAACCAAAAATTATCAGAATTAAGAACATACTATTACTATTACACTCGCGAACGTTCTATGAACTATGGCTCCTCGATTTGATAAAAGAAAATATATTTTTCCTAGAATAATAGAACATTATCGTTTTTAACACCTCAATGCTCGATAATTGCTGAGAACACAAACGTAGTCATATACGCATTTTATTTTTTGCCCGAGAAGATTTGAATTTCATACTATTTACGATCGAGTTCAACAGTCTTGCTTGAAGTGTGCAGTGTCCTAATTCAGATATGTAAATTGCAGCCCAGTCGAAAAGTGAGAAGACTGATGAGGAGGACGAAGAGATCGATAGTTCCATCGGTGAGTGGTTATTGAATACCGCTGATTAGCGTAAAACGCAGGCGTTTCTTTGCCAGAAGGGGGGAAGCCCTTGTGTTGAGGTCAGCCCCAGAGAACGAATAAGAGTAGGAACAGCCACAAACTAGGGAATGAGACTTTAGAATCGAAATAATGTTGCTATGACAAAGTGGGGATGAAACCTCTACGACTGGTCCTTGAACTTATTTATTTATTTATTTTGTTTGTTTATTTATTTTTAATTTTTGCTTGTTTATTTATTTTGCATGCTTGCTTATTTTGTTTGTTTATTTATTTTGTTTTTTTAATTTGTTCATTTATTTACTTATTTTGTTTGTTTGTGTTTTAAGATATTTATTTCGGACAATTTCATTAACGATAAAGTAGAAGCATTAACATGATATATAAAATCCTTTCTGTGTGAATATATTTTCATTTGGCTCAAATAAACGATTTTTTTTTTCACTTTTTAAATGTTCCGCACATGTACATCTTAACAAAATTACCTTGGCAATAGCTGTTGTTACAGTGGAGTCTACGGTCAAATAGTCGTTTGTTTAAAAAGGCATGAAAATGAGGCAAATGGGTCAATACAAAGCAGAATTGACCCTTTCGCCTCGTTTGCATGTCAAACCGCTGATAACTTTAATAACAGCTAATGGTTCTGATTATTCTGCACTGCCCCGTTTTCAAGCATTTAGAGCTTAGTCCCAAACATTCTTCTAAATCATTAGAACTCTGGTAAGGAATGAAACTTTGAACATGGAAGAGATTTATCTTTGAAGTACTTTTCTTTCTTCTTTGAAAGGGAAATGACACGACTTTGAACTTTATCAGAGTACAAAGGCATAGATAAGAAACACAGAGGTTTCATTCATTAAATATGAATACAGATAAACTGATGCATCAAATTTCCTAGAAATCGAGGACACTTAAGTTCTTTTTTCATGCTCAACAGAAGTCCCAGTCTTCACTCAGGAACTACGTGACGTCACAGCCAATGAACATGACACCGTTACCCTTGAGGTGATAGTCAGCGGTAACTCGGCCTTCGAATTGGAATGGTTCAAAAACGCGGTTGACATCACAGAAAGCGATCGTATTTCACTGGTAAACCACGACGACGGGCGGTTCACACTCAACATCCGGGACTGCGAAGATGACGACACTGGAGAATACTGTTGTGTGGCTCAGAACGAGGCTGGGAGGGTCACGTGTGCAGGCTGGCTGACTGTTGAAGGTAAAATTAACTAAATTTGTATAAGACCTTAACGTTTAAACTCAAAATCAGCTATCCTAGGAATATCTCTGTTATTATTATTTATAAAATGATAGGTTGAGAAGAAACTTCACGAAGTTTGTTTTCGCCAGCAGTGCTGTGCAGTATTAGATAAAACAGGCTTTCTTGTTAAGCTCGCAGTTGGCTTGGATAATTAATACACGCTCAATATAAACATAGTAAAAGATTTCCAAAGTATTTAAAGCGGCAGTAAGTAAACGGTGCTGATGTTGCATACCAAGATAGCAAGAACGTTAAACAAACCATAGTTAATACTGGGGAATGATTATGAACTCGACAAACTTCTTTGCTGTTTGTTTTTGCGCTCTTTTTTGGCCTTTACCGTGCACAAAACAAAACAGTTGTTTACTTCGGATTGAAGAAGTACCCAATAGAAACGTTTCGGTTTCGGATATGTATAGTGTATGAGCCCCCACAAAAAGATTGTGCGCGGTCGTGGACCTTCCAACATAACCCTCGGCATCTTTGTTTGCTCCTTTGATGTTCGCCGGGCTTCATAACCATTCCTCTCTATTTGCTATGAACAAACCAAACAAAACTTCTCGTTACTTTATTCATGATGATTTGAGTGAGTGACATTCCAGCTGACAGGCTAAATAAATTTTCAGTTGAAAGCGTTAGATCTGATGACGATGAAGAGAGTGAGGAATCAGAAGATGACGATGTATTTGTGCCAAAAGAGATTGTTGAGATCAGAGAAGGCAACGTTCAAACCCATTACTGTATTGAAGAGGAGGTTGGCAGGTACGCTTCACAGTTACAAACTTCTTTTGTTTGGACTGGGGCTAAGTAGACCTAATTAGTAACGTTGAAAACGTGGTAAATTCTTTAATTTTAATTCTGAATGTTGATTAACGTACCTTATCAATCCTTTTAGCTCTGAGTTGATTGGCATCGACTACATTTTGACTTCCCATCAACGCGGCAAAACATTGTTAAATTTTCAGAAAAAGGTCACTGAAATAACTAATTACTTAGCAAGACGGCTCAACTGCTACAGAGATGCGAGCAGGTGCTGGTTTCAAAAGCCAGTGGACTGTTGTACACAGGTTATCAAAGATGAAAGAGAGTCTTAAATTCAAGCATTCGAATTTTTTTCAAAACCGATCAGAGCTGGTATGGAACTTTTTAGGTTGAATCTATCTCGGGTTTTCAAACAGCCTGTATTTTTCATTGTTGGATACAATGAGCCCAGTTTTCAGAGTCAGCTCAGGCAACGATAAAATATTTCGTGCTACTTTACTGAACATCAGACTTAAACAGCTAATCCGAGCGAACATGTAAGTTAAATTCTTACATATCAAATCTAACGTCTTATGAGCGATCGCACCTCGCGCCCACAAATAGACGCATATAGCTAGCCTATCTCATTCACCTCACCAATTCTCGTTGTTACCGCCATTAACATTTCAGAGGTCGATTTGGCATCGTTAAAAAGTGTGTGGAGCTCGACACTGCCACGAGGTTCTGCGCCAAGTTCATCAAATCGAGGCCCAGCCAGAAGGAAGAGTTCAAACGTGAGATTGACGTCATGAATGCTCTTCATCATCCTCGTATCATCAGACTGCAAGACGCGTTTGACGAACCAAGGCAGATTATTCTCATTATGGAGTAGTAAGTGGCATTGGACAATCTTATGCGGTAGTCTTACTGATAGGGCAGTTTACACTTGAGCGTCAAAAAACAATTGGTTTTGCCATTAGAGCGGTTTTCAATTGAGTGTCGAAAGTAATCAGACAATTACTTTGGTTTTGGTTTAGGCTCTACTACGGTTTGAAATTGGCTTAGAAGTGTAATTAGTAGGTAATTGCTTTGGTTTTGGTTTTACGACACTCAGTTGAAACTGTCCTATGAGGCCGCACGATTGGCATAAAAAAGGCGCCAATTTGTCGTCTAATCAGAATTAAAATCAAAACCAATCGTGACTCGTTCGCACGCGTTTTCCTATGCTTCGCTTCTGCTACATGTAATTACTTCGAGTTTTGATTGGTTCACTGCGTATTCTGTGTCCTTTCTGATTGACTAGAGTGATTCCTTTGGTTTTGGTTTTGCGACACTCAATTTAAACCACTCCTTCCTAAGCCGGGACGGAGGAGTAAAAGTGTTGTGAAGACCAACGCGGTCCATGGTCGATTTTTGAACGATATTGTACATCTACCAACTGTTTGATGTTTCAGTGTTTATTCTGTGAAGTCTGTTTTGGTGCACTTCACTGTACTAAGGAAATCGATACTCAGACTAAACCCATGATGTTATCGAAACCAAAAACATTAAAGCATTTCTTTCATGACTTATTCCCCGCTTGGCACCGGTTGCAAGTTTTCCCGTGCTTTACACAGGTTTCAAGTTTTCCCGCGCTTGACACGGGTTACAGGTTTTCCCGCGCTTGACACGGGTTACAAGTTTTCCCGCGCTTGACACGGGTTACAAGTTTTCCCGCGCTTGACACGGGCTACAAGTTTTCCTGCGCTTGACACCAGTCACAGTTTTCCCGCGCCGCTGGTAAAAGTTCTTTTTTTGCCAATGACAGAATTTTTTTCTTTGTGTCCTGATTGGCTTTATTCAGTGTTTGTTGTTTGTTATAGTGTCATAATGGTTGGTTTCTGACAATGGTTATTGCTTTCTTTGTTCATCCAGTGCCAGAGGAGGTGATTTATTCGCTCGTATCGATGGAGACTCTCTTCCCGAGTTTGAAGCCGTCAAAATTCTGAAGCAAGTGTTGGACGCCCTCAAGTTCATGCACGACCTTGGCTTCATGCATTTGGACCTCAAGGTTAGAATATGAGAGAGACCCAACCGAGTAGCTCCCTGCTGTCTTGACTCTCTTTCGCTTTCCACCTAAAGATCTGGGGAAACTACCTTCTTGCTACATGTAAATACATGCACCTTGGGTCGGTCGGTAAAGAAGAGCTTAATTTTTTTTTGTTCATTTGCGTTTGTTAATTAAGGGTGCTTTTTTTTTATCCGATTCCATATGAAAGCAGCTTCTTTCGTGTTGGCCTTTGTATTTCTTCTCAAAACAGCTATCGTAGGCCCTCCTTTAGGTATTGATCAAGTTATAAAAGTACCTTAATTGTCCTAAGGAATTTGGAAAGCTTCTGATGTCCTCCTTGGCCTCTCCCTCCTCGGCTCTCTAATCTTCCAATGAAGAGTTTGAAACTGCGGTCTGTCCGAACGCCTAATAACACACTTTACTTGATGTTTATTTTTCTTTCAGCCGCAAAATGTGATGTTCAAAAATGAAGGAGGTTCAAAGATAAAGCTGATCGATTTCAGTCTGACAAGGAAGTTTGACCCTCAACAAGAAACCAAGATTTCGTTTGGAACTGCTGAGTTCGTGGGTGAGTTGCATCCGTGTTAGTATGTTTCAAGCCTTGTCCAAGTTCAGTCCTGACACTACCTTGCTTATTCTAAACTAAATTGAATTGAAGCTGTTAAAGGTCCCTGTGAAATTCTTGAGTAGAACTTTCATTTGGTACTGTTTATTATGCTGTACAAGGTGGTTCTAACTTTTAAGGCTGTGGATGAAACCCTAGTGTGTGACCATTCAAGTGAAAGCTACTGAGCAGTACTCTCATGTGGTACTGTTTATTATGCTGTACAAGGTGGTTCTCACTTTTAAGTCTGCGGATGAAACCCTAGTGTGTGACCATTCAAATGAAAGCTGTTGAGCAGCACTTTCTTGTGGTACTGTTCATTATGTTGTGCAAAGTGGTTCTAACTCTTGAGAGTGTGGATGCAAGAAGGCGTTTAACCATTCAGACGAAAGCCTAAGCGCAGTGAAGTGCTTTTTTGTGCTTTGCTCATTGAAATGTGTGTTTTCATTTTCAAATGGTCAACTTTGGGATTGAAAAGTTAACTTACTGCCTAAAAAAGGGATATCCACTTCAATCAGTGTTTTGAAATATTTTTTTCTTTTTCTTGTACGCACAGCTCCAGAAATTGTCAACTATGAGCCAGTAACACTCTCTGCAGATATGTGGTGAGAATAAAAGATTTCTGGCGTTGAATAATTTTTACTGAATTTTTAATTCGGTGCCACATACTGATATGTTTTGTCGCTGAGATTGACAACTTTGTTTATCTTTGTTCGTTTCCAGGGCGATTGGCGTTATAGCTTACATAATGTAAGTATACCCATTCTCAAGTGACCAACGAGTGCTATCTCCCTTTAATTTATGACGTAAACTTCATATTAAAAAGAAGATATTTAACTAATAGTTTATGTGTTGCAGGTTAAGCGGCGAATCTCCATTTCTGGGTGAAAGCGAGGCGGATACATTCTCTCGCATCACAGAGGCACGATGGGAATTTTCTGACGTGTTTGATTACGTCAGCAAGGAGGCCAAAGACTTTATTTCGAGGCTGCTTCTCAAAGATCCAAAGTACGTCCTCGTAATTACGTTTTCCACTTTACAGCTAATGCAACACCGCATAATTTTAAGATAAAGATGGTGTTCGGTCTCCATATGATTCGCCTAGGCAAATAGATCCTCTTTGGCCAATTAACCTACGACCTCGTCTTTTCAAAAGGTATAGAATTTATTCAGAAAGCCTCATATTTGTAAAGGATTTTCTTATAACTCCAATTTAAAGTTGACAAGAATTATTAGTATCCACGTAGATCCATTGGATAAGTATGAGTGATCAATTGATGATTTCTCCCTAGAATATCGACACAAAGTCAAGCAGAAAGATGACGACAGTAAAGAAAATTACTAATTAATTGTTAAATTATTCATTATTATTGATAATTATTTATTTGATGTACCATTAAATTCTCACAACTAACCATAAAGGAAATGTCTGGCAGTCAGTACAGATAATTTATATTTTGAGCCTGCGAATAAAAACTAAGAAACGAAACACGTCAAATTGGTGTTAACAGGGTTAATCAAAACTATAGCAAAATTCTCGAACGTGATTGGCTATCAGCAGCCCGTGATTAACAAATCGGACTCCCGCTTCGCGGTCGTCCGATTTTGTTAATCACTCATATGATTACAGACCGAATTGGACTCCACTCAGTCCTATTACCATTATTAATTGTCTTAACTGGATGACATCTACTTTGCAGCATTAGTTGTTCAGTTGATCAATTTGTTTATAATTCTTTTAAAAGTATTTGATTTTTTCCTCTCCATTTGCAGAAAAAGGTTAACAGTGGACGAATGTCTTGAACATGAGTGGATCAAGGTAAAAACAAAAACAAGCAACTTAGTTACACAGTGTATAGTAATCTAAGAAGTAAATAGCGAATGAGTGCCCATGTTGTAACGGATACACAGACTGAAGTATCTAGAGCATAAATCTGTTAATAAAAAAATGAAATATCAAACTTAAAAAGTCGTGTTTATCAGTTATTTAGTTAATAGCACTTAGTTTGGCCAGAGGACATTGAAGTAGAAATTTGACTTACGATTACTGATGCTCACTAAACTTATATTCTTCTTTTCATGAATATATTTGAGTTTAATACAGTAAGAAGCAACATTGACCAATGATGTATTACTACTTTTGTCCGTAGAGTTTAATATTGTTTAATTCGTTTAGTCTCCAGGGTTTACTGGAAAGCAGAAAAGCAAGAATTACTCAGAAGTAAGTCACATAAATAGATAATTATTAGTTAGCTTTTTCAAACAAGTGTAGAACTAAAGTCTTACAAAGAAGGTCTTTTTCTTTGCAGTGAATATGAAATCGTAAATTTAACAAATTGACGTCAGTTTTTTATGCGTGAACTTTATGAATTTTGTAATAACGTTGTCAAAGTGGTTGTGGATCCACGAGGTGATTAGCCGAGTGGATCCACGGACTACTTTGACAATGTTAGGACGAAATTCATTGCCAATAACAGCACAGACGCATGAAAATGATAAATTCATGTGCATGTCTTTTCGCTCAGTTACAATGGAAATTAGCCAATGAGCGCGCGAGAATTTCTGCAGTTATTGTAAAAGCAGCGTTTACTTCAAGATGTCATTGTATGCAAACTTTAAACCAACACTTTCCAAATTACAACTCTATCGGAAAAAGTGAACGGAACGGCCACTCCGTGGAAGTGCCAATGATAATTCCTACCTCTTTATTATGCACGTTTATTTGTTTTGATAACCCCAAATCAACATAATCACTGTAAACAACGCGTAATTCGAGCTTGATAGGGATGAAATGTAACGTTAATTGCTAATTAATTTATTCGTTAATTTACCGTACTTATTCCAGGATGAGCTGGCTGTCGACGCAAATTCTAACGTTGTATCCCCGACAGAACGAAAGAGACAAGGTAACTTACAACGAAATATAGCACCTCCGACGTTTGTAGATTTAACAGTCAGGAAATACTTGTCAGTCTTCAAGAGTCTAACTTGAATTTCATTTTAAATCTGTCTCGAGAAATGCAAAAACTTTCTAAAGCGAGAGTAACGGAAAAAAGTCCGATCGGACATAGCCTAAGAAAACCTTCCACTGAATCAAATCAAGAGATTATGTTGTATAATGTAAATGTATTTCAGACGTCAATATTTTCGCTGAACATGTGTAAACTGTAGGATCGTAGCTAAAAAAAATTGCCTTGTTGAGCAGTATTTTCATGTCATATGATTTGAATATTTTACACGTTGAAATGCAGGAATTTTTAATTGGTTTTAATGTTTGGGCATTTCAGGTGTCAATGTTAAGCTAAATATGTAGGCTGTAGGTTCGTAGCTGTACGTTTTGCAATGATTTACGATTGACACACACCCCTACCCCCTAGATTTTCTAAGTATTATTTCAGTGGACATATTTGAGATAGTGTGAACGTGATGCAAGTCTGTTCATAAGTGTGTTGAGTCAAATGTGTTTTTATGAAACTCTTCGTTCATTCACAGAGAGCAGAAAGTCGGAGGAACAAGAGATCCCTTTTGATGCAAAGAAACTCGAGTCAAAGTTAAAGACACTACTCTCCAAACTGCAAAACACGGAGAAGGAAAATCAAGAACTGGAAGAAAAACTTCGCGACGAGGAAGAAAGAGCTGATACACTGGAAGATGAACTTCATACAAACGAGAATTCTAAGAGAGAACTGGAAGAAAAGGTTTCGAAATTAGAAACGGAAAAGATTGATCTTTCAAAGAAAGCTAGAGCAAACAGCGATGTTTTGAAAAGAGTGGCTGAGACAGAAGGAGAAAAAAGAGCTTTGGAGGATAAACTTTCCGAACAAACAAAATATCTGGAAACTTTATCTCAAAAATACGATTCGCTTAAGGAGAAGATGGACAACTACGATGTGCTTGAAGAAAAAGTTTATCTTTTGGAGCGAGAAAGGAAAGAAAGCAGAGACACGAAGCAACATTTGGAAGAAAAAATTGAACGTTTTCACGCAGAAAAAGAGGAATTGTCACAAATGAACGAAACTAATACTATGGTTAATACAAATCTTGAGAATGAAATTTCTAAGCTTAGAGAAGACAGAGATAGATTTGAAAATCAGTATGTCACTCTGCGAAGTGAAAAAGAATCTTTAGTTGAGGAACTTACTAAACGATTCAGTGTTTTGGATGAACAGAAAGGCACATTAACACTAGAGAAAAACGAATTGGAGACAAAACTGAAAACGTTTGAAAATGAGAACAAGGATTTGAAGCTCAAGTTGGATAGCACTGCACAGGAATTGAAAGGTTTGAAAGAAACTGCTAAGCAAAATGCAGAAGAAAAGGACGTAGATGAAATGGAAAGAGAGTTAACAAAGATCAAGAAACAGAAGGATGAAGCCGAGAAAACTTGTGAAGATTTGGCTTCCAAACTTAGCAAAGCTTACGCAGAATTGGAACAAGGAAAGCCATCATTAAACAATGATGGAGTGCAAGGTGGGTACTTTTGTTTTCATAGTGTGTAATATTCAAATTCTCCTTACCGCATCTCTCATTGCTTATAGAACTGGTAAGAAGAATTTATTAATTAATCAAGACAACTTGCCCATCAATTCCTGGAGACTTTAGGACTAGGTTGTTGACCTGATGTTACTTTCGGAGTATGAACGTTAGGGAAATATAATCTTTTCCTTTTCCAGCAGTAAGAACTCTTTTCTGCAAAGTCCATGAAAAGACAACCAGACTTTTGTTTTTAACAATTTACATATTCCAGGCTTCCATTGATAACCTTTTCCTTAAAAAAAGTCGCTGATACAGCTTAAAGTCAACTGCAGAGTCTTCTCGACATTGTTTTCCAACTGGGTGGTTGAGTGATCGAGAAAAGATCGTCTTAACTTTTTTAGTGTATGAGAGGAATATTACCATTCTTTCCGTGAAATAAACATTGTCAGAAGAATTTATTACCATTAGCGTAGTTACGGTGGACTTACTAGATGGTCTGTGTTTACACTTAACTATAGTGGATCAGCAAGAGGAAATTTCCACTCTGCAAGAAAAGGTGACGTCACTTGAAAGAGAGAGGGACAGCCTGGAAGACGATCTGGACGACAGGGAAGCTGAAATTGACGAACTGAAAAAGAAAATTGAACAACTAGAAACGGACAACAAAGCAAAAGATAGCGAAATTCAGAATCACAAAGCAAATTTAGACTCTACAAATGAGGAAATTAAGTCGTTACGATTAAAAAAGAACGAGGCTGATTCGAAAAAGCTTAGAGAAGCTGAAGTTGATTTTGACAAGAGAGTCAAGGGTTATGATGCTATGGTTGATAAGCTTGCGAAGGAAGTTTCAGCTCTGCAAGGAAAACTTTCAGCGGCAAATCAGAAGAACAAAGATTTGGAGGAAAAGGTGAAATCGAGCATGCAGGTGAGGATTTTTTGTCTTGGGCTTACATGAAAAAACACAATAATTTATAGATTTTAGTAGATAATATGATCCTCGACCCTAATCAGTTATTTATTTTCAAATTATAAAAAAGTCAATGAGATCTAATACTTTCGACAGAGAGGATGAAGAGTAACACAGTTAATCCACTATGTAGGCCTTATTCACAAGGCAAATCCTCTTCTAAGTTATTTATAAACATGGTATCCACTTCTTCCGCGCATGACGTTACCACGCACGTTGCGCGGATGTTTTCGTGGAGAGTGAAAATGCGTGTAAAGTCGCTTTGGCTGTCCTCGTGAAAGAAAGCCGTGTCACAAGAATAGTTATTTCTAAATCTTTCGGGAATTGCCGAAACCGGAAGTGATCTCAAAACTGAACTTGAGAAGGAGTACTTTTGGATTAACTCTCTTACGCTTCACAATCTCTTGCGGACAGTAGAGCTGACATTTCTTCTTATTGCTCGTTTCCATATGATCGCTATACGGTCGTTACGATCGCTACAGAAAACGTTTTGAGCAATCCTTACGACTTCGTTCGCAAACGTGTTTCCTTATGACTGCCACGATCACTACAGAATAAAATAAATGTTCGAGGAGACATAGAGCATTTCCCGACGCTACATATTCTGGTACAATTATCATAATAACGACTGCTTCAAGGTCCTGCATTCTCTGGAGACTGGTTTCCACAAGATGGCAACTATGGCTACTGTCATTGAGACAGAATTGAAGCGATCGTTGCGGGAACGACCACTGCGATCAGAGGAAACTGATTGGGTTTGCTCATACTGATCGCAACGTTCCCTGAAATTTTTTTAGAGCGATCGTAGAAACTATTCTTAATTTCAGGTGTAAGTTATACTGACGTTTTTGACACTAGTATGTTCAGAAAATTTTGTCTCAGCGCAAAACAATCTACATAACGACAATCGAATTTGTGTTGCTTTCTTTGTTAACAACCTTCACATTTCAGGTTAAGCATGGCGAAGCTATTCTGGAAAACGAAATCGTTGTAAGGAGCGAACATCAGCTAGAAAATGCTTCAATGAGCTTCGATGAAGAACAACTGCTTGAAAGCGGAGAAAATGGTCAAGTTGGAAGTATTTCATTTGAAAGAGGGGTTAACGGCGCCTTCCTCAACAAAAGAGAAAGCGAAAGGAACATGACACTGAAGAAAGACTTCGATGAATTGAAGATGCTTTTAGAGGAAGCAGAAACGAAGTTGGCGAAAGAAAGAGAGAAAATTCGCATATTGGAAGATGAGCTCCACAATTTCGAAGTAGAGAAAAAGAGAGGACTGAAGATGTATCGGGAGCTGGAAGAAGAATGCAACAGGTTGCGAGAGGAGTTGAATGACAATGAATCATCTCAGAGCCAAGTGGAAGTTCGGCTGCGAGAAAAGCTAAGAACAAGATTGAAGAATAAAGAGGAAGAGATCGAGGTTTTGAGCAAACGGTTTGACTCACTTAGGAAGGAGGTGCAAGTGATCAAAGAAGAGAGAGATAAAGGGAACACACTTTATGTGAACCTCGCCGAGAAGTACAAGAATCTATTGAAAGAGAACAAGAGTTTAGAGCAGGAAAGACAGGAACGGGATCAAAGGGATGGCAAATCTCGCGAGCTGGAAGACTCTCTTCAAACAAGAATTCAAGAGGTGATAAAGATGAAAGATGAAATCGAATCAATGAGGGACAACTTACGCGTTCTTGTGCATGAGAAGGAAGAAGGTATGAGGGAATACAGTTCGCTTCAAAAAGATCTTGCTAAGTTAAAAAGTGACCGCCAACAACTGGAAGAACAAATCCAGGATGAAATGCAACGCGCTGATAAACTAGAGAAGGAACGTTCTTCTCTGCAAGGAAAGGTCGAGGAGATGCAGAAGGACTTGAATAAGCGAGATCTGGTGGCTGCGGCAGACAAGAAGACAATCAACACCTACGCCGATGAAATTAAAGTTCTTAAAGATGAGAAAGGGAACGCTCTTACAGAGGTAGAAAAGTTTAGGAAACAAAGCAATAATCTGCTTCAGGATCTGGAGAGAATGAGCCAAGAGAGAGAAGAGATTGAAACTCTTAAAATGGAAAAGCATAAGGCGCTGAAAGAAATTGAGATTTTGAGAAACGAAAGTGCACGTCTTGAACAAAAAAGTGACGAATTCGACCAAATAGCGGCCGATCTTAACAGTCTCAGAGAAGAGAAGGTCATTGGACTCAGACAACTGGGGATTTTAAGAGAAGAAAACGAAGCTCAAATAAACAAAGCAATGGAAGACGTGGAAGATCTTAAAATCGAGAGAGAGAATGCGATAAGAGAAATCGAGATTTTACGAGGTGAAAATCAACTCCTTCTTCAAAAAGTGGACCAGTTCGACAAAATGAGGAGCGATTTTGACAGTCTTAAAGATGATATGGAAAATATGAACAGGCTAAAGGAGGATGTTTACGCTCTGAAAACTGAAAAAGAGAATGCACAGAAAGAAATCGAGATTTTGACTAATGAAAATGAACTCCTTTTTCAAAAAGCGGACCAGTTCGACAAAATGAGGAGAGATTTTGACAGTCTTAAAGATGACTTAGAAAATACGAGCAGGCTAAAGGAAGATGTTACCGCTCTGAAAACGGAAAAAGAGAACGTGGAAAAAGAAATCGAGATTTTAACTAATGAAAACGAACTTCTTCTTCGCAAGCTTGACGAATTCGAGCAAATACGAGAGGACCTCGACAAACTCAAAGACGAGAAAGTGATTGGATTGAGAGAAATGGATATTTTAAAAGATGAAAATGATGCCCTCCATGAGGAACTTAGGACAATGAAGCAAAGCGGAGAAATTGAAGAAAATGAAACTTTAAAGAAAGACAACGAAACTCTGCTTCGACAACAAGAAGAAATCAAAAGAGTGAATTCAGATTTAAAAACTGCTGCAAATGAAAAAGAAAAAGTTTCCAAAGAGAATGAAACACTAAAGAAAGAACGTGAAATCCTAATGAACAGAATAGAGGATTTAACTGAGAACAACGAAGATTGTAGTGTTTTAAGAGACGAGAAACGTAGCCTGTTGATAGAGTTGGACAGATTAAATCACGAGAATGAAACTCTGCTACAGGAATTTGAAAACGTTCAGGCAGCGAAAGATATTTTAGAAAGAAAGAAGCAAGCCCTGACAAACGACTTCGAAAGAACAAGGGAAGATCTTCAAACCTTGAAAAACCATAATGAAATCCAGTTGAGCGAATTGGACAGCTTGAAAAAGGAAAATGAAGCTCTTTTGGCTGAGCTTAACTCATTTGAAAACATCAAACAGGATCTTAGAACCTGCCAAGACGACAAGCAACGTCTTCACAAAAATTATCGAGACCTCGAAGTCAGCTTGGAAAACCAAGCACTGGAAGCTATGAGACTTAAAAAGGAAACAACAATTCTGAAGAAAAAGAATGAAGTACTGACGAAGGATCTTCAACGTCTTCAAAATAACAAGTCTCCTTTAGAAAAACAAATTTCGACTCCTGTCAATGCCGAGATGACGGAAACAGAACCGAACTGCGATCAAAACGCTGATGAAACTGCAACGTCAAAAGGAATGAAGAAAAATGAAACTCACATTCTTAAAGAAATGATTGGCGAAGCCAAGGTTAAGGAAGAAAAAACCAGCAAAGTCAAGGAAAACGTTGGAGAAGTCGAGGCTTTGAAACAAGAAATCGGTTTCCTTCAGAACGAAGTAGAAGATTTGAGCGAAGAACATAAAGAGCTGTTGCAGTCTTATAACGGGTTGCAGAAAGAAAATGGCCGCTTAAAAGAGGAATTAAGCGCCCTTGAGAAGTGTATGGAGACTAAATCCAAAGATCAAGAAAAGATAATTCTGGAAAACGCTCAAATACGAGATGAGTTGAGACGTTTAAGAGAGGAATATGATTCACAAAAGCTAAAACTAGAACACGCAGAAAGAGAAATCCAAGATTTCGCTAAAGAAAATGAGGAACTACATCAGAATCACATTGACTTGGAAGAAAGGTACGGGCGCATCCGAAAACTAAACAGAGAATTGGAAGAAGATGTTGACATCGAAAGAAAATACCACGCAGAAGTGAAGAGCCGTAACGCGGAACTTAAAAAAGAAAATGCCCATCTAAGACAGCATATTGCAAAGTTACACCAGGAAGTTGACAAGCTTCAAGAAGCCTCCGAGACTAACCGTCGGGATCAAGGTGACGAGAACAAAAAAGCTCCTCAACTGGAGAAGAAGAAAAGCCTTGTTCAAATGAAGAAGGAGGAATTACAGGCAAGAGTCGCTGGAGAGAAGCCGAAGAGTTTTTGAGACGAGAACCGGAAGCTGAAGAGTCGCGTGGACAGCGTGAATGAGATTCACAAAGCGAAGCAACACGAAGGTGAGAGGACAATAGCATCGCTTGAAAAAGAAATAAAGAATCTTAGGTCCTCGAAAGAGCGAGTGGTCGCATTAGAAAAAGAGTTGAAACAACTTCAAGAGAAACTGGATTTAGAGGCAAAAAACGAGGACAACAAAGAAGAAGAGATAAAGCAGAAAAAGAAAGAAAATGATTCTTTGATCTACGAATTGGAAAGCACTCGCCACAGGCTTGTCTCGAATGTTCTTAATCCTTTAGAAGAAGCAAACCTTCCATGGGCGTTAAATGTCACGGCTGCTGATATTTCGGCGGGAAAAAATAAGAGCAAGGCGTGGTCGAACATCAAGGAGAATATTGTAGCTCTCATCCGGGACCGTGAGAGACTCGCAAGAGAGAACACGATTCTGCAGCAAGCGCCTTCTCGAATGAGTGAGGAAGCTCAAGAAACAAGCAAAGAATGCCAGGACTTGACGAAGGAGAGAAGAGAAAGTATCCAGGTAAGATTTCCTCAATTCTTTACATCGATGACTGGCTTAGATTTCCATGAAAAAAAGGGTGCTAAGTATGTCAGCAACTGTTTAACGAAGTGATATTACTATCGACGTAGCAGAACGAAACACTTTGTAGTCGCCTTGTTTAATTCTTCGACCATTGGGGTGTTAGGGATAAACATCCTAATGGTGGCGAATAGCCTTAAAAGTGATTTCATTGATGGAAAATTGACTGTTACATTAACTGACTGAGTGATCAGTTGAGTGAGTGAGTGAGTGAGTGAGTGAGTGACTGACTGACTGACTGACTGACGGAATAGTAATAGTATTGTTGCTCTTCATACAGTCTTTAAAGATAACTGCTGGTCTACTTGCAATAAGAAAGACAATCTAAAAACTAAGAATTTAATGCAAAACAGGCGGACTGGGCATGACTGACTGACCGGCCTACCAAGCTTTCCAACCGATTGCCGACTGACTGCCGACTGGCTGAATGACTGACCACTGATCGACAGACAGACATAGAGCCTGCCTGAGTAACGGACTTACTAGCTGAATTACTCAATGACTGACCGACTGACAGCTTTTTGATTGATTGATTGATTGATTGATTTGTTGATTAATTCTGTGAAATTTTGTGAATGTTAACGTGGCTTTTCTTCAACCCTTTTAGAGCTTGGAAGGAATTTCCGACAAAGACATCTTAAGCAAAAAACAAGATCTAAACGTTCTTCACGACAAAATTGCCGCAGACAAAGAAAACCTGGCGTCAATTCAGAAGAGAAACAAACAATTGCTCCTTCAAATTGAGCTGATGAAGCGAATGCAGCATACTGCTGATCAAGAACGAGACAAGCTTGCGGCTCAGAAAAACCTCTTCGCTGCGACGGAAAGCAGGCTGGCACAGTTAAAGCTTCGTAGATTTCAGTCTGTAGAGAGTGTTTCATCCATCAAACATGGAGGTAGTCTTGAGCAGCAGGGCATGGACCCCATTCACGATTTCTTGCAAGGGGACGACATTGCGAGCAAACAGTCGCAAGAGCTAACGACGCAGTGGTCTGGAAAAGAAGAAGATGAACCCTCAAGAGAGGAACAGCTGGAAGTTACGAGGGAGTTGGTAAAGAAAAACCGACAAATATTCGAGTTGGAGCAGGTTGGTTACCATAGCAATATGCACCACGTTCATCACACAGAATGCACAAGAACACTGTTCGTTCGTAGACGTTGAACACCTGCACATGTCTTGGAAAGTTTCAAAGGCACTTACTTCTGTAATGAAATGGCACCAGCTTTGCAATGGCAGCACCGCAGCAAGAAAGTAACAGCTTACTGTATGAAAATTGCACTTAACTTTAATAAAGCACAGCTTTAAAAAGTAAAAGTAAAGCAATATAAAATGGAAGGCACTTGACGCTCTGCACTGAGGTACCTATACTCACCAGCAAGCACATTTGTTAAGACATGCACCCAGAAGCATGCACTACAGTCTGCACTACCGTCTGCACTACTGTCTGCACTACAGAATGCATTATGCAATATCCTCTGTGAAAGTTGACCATTTTAAGCACGTCAGTCACGTCTGTTAATTTAAATATAATCATTCGCCAGGGAACATAATTGCAATAACGTACAAGCAGGGGAATGCATGCACTGTAATGCATTAAAATCGCGAGACTTTCTTGAGATTTTCGTGTGCACAGTTAATCAAGAATAGGCCATTTTACAGCTGTGTGCTTAGTTAGCTGGCCTACGAGGCTGGAGGTAACCTTGTTTTGAAACAAACCGATCTCTGCTTTTCTCATTTAAACGCCAACTAGTTGCATAAGACCAACTTGATCAAAACAAGGTCACATGTCGGCTCGCTGCCATTCAAAGGCCAGGACACTGAACAGGCAACTATAAAATGGTCTATTCATTCTTGTTCCCAGAGGCCGCGGTCCTTTTGGTTAGTACCGCTGCCCGAAAACGCGCCGGCTGTGGGGTGCGTCACTACACAAGCACAAAGCGCACATGTCCATGTACAAACGAGCACGCTTGTAAAGAGTGTAAGAGACGTAGTAATATTGATAGCACTTATCCTTTGCAATGCACACGGTCAGGCTACTTAACTTCTAGCAACTTATGTAGGATGAATGTGATTAGAAAGATAATGCTTGCACTAGCTGAGCGTGTAATATATATATATATATATATATATATATATATATATATATATATATATATATATAAAGAATGCACCTATAAATCAATGTTTCCTATATGCTTTGGTTGTGATAACAGTATGCAAACTTTTCCTATGTTCTGTTCTTCGCTGTACGCCCTATCTTAAGTGTTTTTGACATATCAATGTCACAATCATGCTACTTCGGTGGTAGAGGATACTATGCAAATAGATGTGTGCAAACCAGATGCTAATTTCGAGCGAAGGAAAGGTTTCATTTAATAGGTCCTTTGCAGGATTCGGTCACATGGTACGGAATAAAACAAAGGAAAGTCGGGCCGGACTGGTACGAGTTCCTTTGTTTTGGAAGTCCCACAGTGTAATTTGCGTCCCAGCATAATTTATTCCGCAGCATGTGACCGGATCCTGCAAAGGGCCTAATAGTTGTTACACGTGTATCAATAATTAACTTCCTTTCTTATTTTCTTTTTCTCTTAACTTTCACTACAAAAAAGAAGAACAACAGCACTCACTTTGTAATAAATAGCGCACTTAATAATACACGACCACCTGCTTGGCATCAAATATGTTCCAGGTACTTACCTTACATCCAGATACCCATTTTATCAACCTGGCAATCGATAGGCACTCTTAAGTACAGCATTTAATATGCTTACATCTCTCTTCTCAGGAGGTCGACGTGTTGCTAGCAAAGATCGAAGAATCCTCTTGTGAACAACCAACGAAGGAAAAAATGTCTTCCGATGTAGAAAATTTCAAACTGGAAATACTGCGACTTGAAGGTGAAAACAAGAGGTTGAAAGAAGTTGCTAACGATCCCTTGCTTGCATCGTCGCAGAAAAAAATCGAAACCTTAGAAGCCATGAATAACTTCTTAAAAAGCGAGAAAGAAGAATTGGTTCTGGAACTTGCTGCTAAAAATAAGAAAATCGAGATTTTGGAAAGGCGTGTGAAGGAGCTGACTGAAATGAGAACAAGCGCGGTCAATGGATCGAAAAATGGAATGTGTGACGAGGCTGATGACCAGATCAATGAACTAGACGTACAGCTCAGGAAGACAAAACACAGAGTAGCTGAACTGGAGGTGAGTTCAAGATATGAATTCCCCTTACTGTCTGGTATGCTTATTTGTTTGTGCTACTTATGAGAATTTGGTGGTACATCAAGTCAATAATGTCCTAGTTGATGATTTTCTATATTCTCCTCATATGTCTACTTAATGATATATTGGATACCATAAGGAGAAATTGAATGTTTATCACTCTTGTAGATAAGCGTTATCGACGATTCTGCTTTTTGCAGACATTAGCTTATTACGGGCCGACCCCCATTGTTTTTGCCAGGCTTATGGAACAACAAATAGTATTCACATTACTTCCTTAATGTAAAAAAGTTTGTTTTTCCAAAATAGTCTACATTTACAGATATCAGTTTTGATCACTTCATCTCCCACATTCAGTGTAACCACCAAATATGTCAAAAGCGTGGTTGCTGGAAAGTAGCATTGACAAGCTGAGAGAAAAGGGTATCAAAGAACAAAAGTAATTTTTGGAGAGCTTTAAACGATCGAAAAACTGCGCGATAGCTTGATGTTTTTTCTCAGCTGACTACTCGTGACACCAAGAAAGTGCATAAAACGCCCATCCTATCCAATCTACAGCGTAGAATTACTATTGCCATGATAGCAGAAGCAAGATCTTTAATTTACTTTTTTTTTTTTAAAAATTGGGCACATTTTCCTGGTGTAGGCCGAGCTTGAACACTCTAACAACAGCTATAACTCCAGACTGAGGAGAGAGCTGGACGAGATAGAGGCTAAGTGGACAAAACGACTCAGGTACGTCCTCAGTTTTTTATTTCCATCGCAGCTATTACTTGGGTCATCATTCAACGACTATGCAGAAACGTTGTGTGATGGCCTAAATGTCGGTTACGAAAGAACTTAGCCGACCTTAGCTATTCCACAGTGCATTCAAGGAATTAAAAAAAAATAATGACAATACTTATTCTTGTTATTTCTGACCGATTGACAGCTAAAGAAATAGTTATCCAAGATTGCCGGATGATACCGTGGTGTTTTCTTAATGTACTTCATGCTTTATCAAGAAGAACTTAATTAATTTAAAAACAGTTAGAGAAGAATCTCGAACCTTGTAAGGAAAAGGGAACAACGGAAAAGGTTGCTGGAAAAGACATTGGGGATATGAGAAAAGGGAACAGGAAATGGGAAATGAGAAACGGGAAACGGGGAAACGACAACGGGAAACGGGAAACGGAAAACAGGAAGCGAGAAATAGGAATTGGAGATTGAAGAACGGGGGAACGGGAACTGGAACAAGAAATGTAGGGAGCTGGCTTGATTGCCAAAGATGAAATGACGAGCCACGTACAATGTATTATCAGTAAACTGAAGTTTCGTTGTATTTTCGTTTCAGGAAAGAATGCATGGAGCTTCAGTCAGAGTTGTCAGAGAAACACAACAAAGACAAACAACAGTGGCAGAAGAAGGAAGTGGAACTACAGAACATAGTAAGTAGACTTCTGATTCACCTCAATCGAGTGAGACATACCATATATTTCTTAAAGTGTGTTTTTACAATTTAGTGAAGCTAAAATTCAGTTGCTTCATTTTTTACTTATCCAAGATTCGTCAAATCAAAATCGTGATGGACAAGAGACTAGGACAAGCCGAAATTGAACGGCGGAGACTGGAACAGCTGGTGAGTTCAAGATCGTCCAGTTTCCATGGCAGCACGATTAGCCTCGATTCCAATTCCGATAATTCAGGGGAAAGTCCGACTCCAAAGCCAGAGACAAGTAGCGACATGCCTCAGCCGACCGGTGAGAAAGTGTTTTGAATGAAACTGTGTGCAAAGTCTTAAACTGGTTGAATAAATGATGCGATGAGTCTGTGAATAAAGAGTCTGAATCAGTGGCAACAAAAATAATAATAATGATAATAATCCGTTGGCTAAAAAACTATGGTGCTGCAAAGAAGGGCAACTGACCAACCAAAGAGTGAAGCTACCGTATGCAGACTTTCTTTGAACTTGAACTTGAATTTTATTTTGTTTTCTTACGTACAATTGCAATTGCTTGGCCCCGCAACTAGTTTCAGAATTAATCGAGGTGGGAGCAAGAGTTTATTTTAAGAAGGAAATAAATTTAAAAAGTAATGATAATTTACAACAAAATCACAAATTAAAAGGTACAAGTAAAAAATAGAAACAGGTTGTGTTGTTGTTCAGGTTGTGCATAAACACAAACAGTAGCAGCAAGCAGTAAGAGTGCACGTACACAAGAGACTAGCATGCTATTATTTTAATAATGAAATAAAGTATGTCAATTCAGAGAACTTCCGTATCAGTTGGGAGACTTACGTTCTTTAATGAACGTGGACTTTAAAGCGCTTGCCCCCCCCCCCAAGTCTCTCTTCCCCCCTCCCCCCCCCCCCCCCACTCCACCACTCCAACCCCTTGGTTAACTTAGGAAGAAGGGGTCTTACAAAATGTCCAGAGCAGCCTCAAGTGCTATATGCGAGTGAAGACGCTTTTATTCAGGCTTTTCTTGTAGCCAGTAAAAATTTAGTTCCATTCCCGCTCGTAAGGTTCCAATTTGAGGCTTTTGACGTAACTCTTTTTACAGATTGCCTCAGCGATCGGGAGCTCCGGCGAGTTGCATACAAACTAAACGGCGAGGAGTGGTCTCAGCTGGGAACCTTCCTGGGTGTGGGAGACAAGGACCTCGTGCAACTCGGTGGCCTCAGCATGGGACCTCAGGAGAAAGCTTTTCGACTGCTGTGTGTGTGGAGAACCCGCTGTAGACTGGGTCGAGCTCAGATGATCTCACAGCTGGCTGTGTCATTGGAGGAAGTAAACCGGAAAGACGTGGCTCAGTTTGTTTTAGAGCAATTCATGTCTGGAAAACCTAGAAAGAAATTTTTCGGGTGGTAAACTGCAAAGGATTACCAAACTTGTGCCCCCGCGTGATAAGCCCGTGAATCGCACGTGATCAACGCGCGAAGCTCTCGTGGAAATACACTCGTGGCCACTACAGTCACTTTTTGACTTGTAGTAGATGTTCTTAATTACCAGAAAGGGGTTTTCGTGTTTGCTATTGCTCCATATTCAACCATTATTTAAATTAAATCTCTTCAGTCGGAAAACCAATACGTCGTTTGCCAAATCGTCGTTTGAACCCGTTTGAAGACTTCCGAGTGGTGTTATCCAATCAAAACTAGCGTCAGACCTTAGGGGTTCTTCCAAGAGAGTCTCCCCAGCAGGGAGAAATAAGAAAAAGGTCATGTTGCAAGGCAACGTTAGTTGCGAGAACCGCGGGCTCAGTAAATTTTCGTAGACCGGAAAACGACGGCAGCTATTATTTGTTTCCCTGACTGTGTTTATTTTTTTGTATTTATCTATAGACTTAGCGTGACAACAGTCACGCGTTATATGTGTCACATAAATGCCGCGATACAAATCGAAAAGTATACCTTAGTACAAAAGTGATCAGACAAAACGGAGCAAAATATTTCTTTATTTTATAGCTGTTTAGAAGCGAAAGTCTTGGTACATTTAACATATACATTTAACAAACTACACCAAGATAGCTAGCAGCATATATTTAAACTTAATGAATGTACATGAAATAAATTATATTTAATCAGTCAATTTGTAAACAACGGTTATTCCTAACTTTAAAAAAAAAAACGTTTGAATGATTACAACACTGAAAATATTCATAAATTTAGAAAACAATTGAATGGGAATAAAGATATCAAAAGGAGCTTTTTGAATATCACTGTTGTTTGCTTTGATTTCTACCCAATTCGTTTGTTTTAAGTACAATATGCCTGCCAATCAGGCCAATGTTCTTCTACCCCGCCCGCCTTTACATGGGATTAATAGTCCACCGTTTCAGAGCAGAAAAACGTACTGCGCAGATTTCTGCGCACCTTAGCCCTATTTGCGAGCTCGAGTAATAGTGCTGGCTGCAATGGTGGAAAGAACGGCTTACTGTAATAATTTCTATTATATACTGATAGATAGCACCCTGCGAGCGCTCTAATTGGTCAAAAACCCATGCTTTATCAGAGTATAAAACATAGAAAAAGCGTGTTTTAATGTTTTGTGCGTGTAAAATCTATATCGTAAAGCAAATGAAGACGCCTAAGCCGTGTATTACACTGTGATAAAACACTCCGGACATTTGAGGACACTCGAGAAATGTAAAAAACACTCGCCTGCGGCTCCTGTTTTCTACATTTCCCTCGTGTTTTCAAATGCCCGTCGTTTTTTATCACAGTATAATACACGGCTCAGGCTTCTTTATTTTTTAGTAAAACGTGTTTTCGTACCGAAATTTCTTGTACACGCGCGGGAAAATAAAGGGTTCGGAAACCTTCTTTAGGTTAATTTTGTCCGAAAAAAATTGATACCGCACGAAAACAAAACACCAGCTTTTCATTAGTTACGTGGAAATGTCGCTGCTTACCGGAAAAATTGGGAACGCACAATAAAGCTCATAGCTTTTTGGGAAATTCAACTTACATGTACTGGTTTTGATTGATGTAATTGTATTTTAAGATTAGCCTCTTCACATCATGGTTAATCAAATGAAATGATTGCAAGGAGTAAGATTCTAGAAGGAGGCTTAGCACTGAGGTTAGCGAATGTTTGGAGAAATTTGTGGAAGAGACTTCGAAGAAGAACTAGACGAGGGACTGCTGTCGAAAAATAGTAAAAGTAATCTAAAATAACATATGTCCTAGAAAGAGAGGATGAGGAGTGAGAGAGTCAATGCCCCATACAAGCTTTAGTCCCAAGGTAATCCCTTTCAAGTTATTGAGTAGATTCACTCGATCCACTCCAGCTTTCAAACTCGTTCCCAGGCTCTCTCTCCTCTGTCTCCCCTTGTTGTCAAGGCAGAGGAGAGAGAGAGCCTGGGAACAAGGTTGTCCCGCTTTCAGAAATCCAGGAGGGTCACGAAATACTGTGACGCGGAATTGGCTTAAGTATTCAAAACCGTGACAATTCCGTTCAGAAAACGAAATCAGATTTTCGGTATTACCTTACATTTGGTCTTGTTCTTTCATACCTCGGTCAACTTGATCGACTACGAGGCGAGCAACACAGTTGTAGTCTCTCTCCTCTTGCCCAAACAAATAAACTGATTCACGGACTTGCACAAGACGCGCAATTTTCAGCAAGGCTATTCTTTCAGATCTTCCCGTTAACTTACCTCTTTTCTCACGATTGTCCAAAATATAGCTAGGCCATCTTTAGAGGAGATTGTGCGAGAAATATTTCAGAAAAAATTTTTCTCGCTCGCTCTCCTGACGTGCTTCCCCGGGGGGGACTCCCATATGAAAAGGTCGGAGATGCTCGTCGTCTCGCTCAGTGGCGGATCCAGACCTTGAGCTAAGGGTGGGGGAGGGGGGAGGGGGCGATTTTTTCTTTTTTTGCTCGCTCTGCCGGCTTTTCTTCCTTCTGCATGCAGTTTTCGTTTCCTTTTTATTCGAGGTTTTTGGTCTCACTCAAGGTGTTCATGACGAAACGCCACTATTTTTAGCTGTCAGAGTATCTTTCAGGGTGCACTCCACTCTCTCGACTGAGTCCCGACCTTTTCAAAAGGGAGTTCCCCTTTCCCCCGGCCCGCGGCGTGATTCACTCAACTCAAAAAGTGAGCAATGGAAATTTTGTTGCCCTTTCACACAGTCACTTTGTGTAGATCAAAATGAAATAACTACATCATCCAGTCGATTGAAGAATGCGTAAAACAATTGCTACCCGCCTGGGTTGATATATATATATATATATTTATCACTTCGTATTCAACTGTCGTTTTCCTTTTGTTACCGCTTTAGTCCTGTAGAGGACTGCAGTTAGTGGAAAAAATATTTGCGGATAATTAATTTTGTCTTTTCTCAGATCTCAGAAATGGAAAAAAAATATTATGGTAGCTTCTTTTGTTTGTGTCGTTCAACATGGCCGCCTCACTTTAAATTTCCCACCTTTTGTTCAATTGACCAATCACAATCGCGAACGGCCTCGGTTTGAAGGCTAACTGCCACTCAATGCATGCAAGAAGTACGCGATCGATCGAGTCATTCGATGTGTTCTGTTACTGGTTCTGCGGAGGATTTTAGATTTATGGCGGGAATTTAGTCGACACACCAACTTCAATCTCTGATTCTTCACGACGTTGGAAGCTGTTTTCCGCGATGAGTTGGGCAAAGGAAGAATGGAAGCAGGGATTAACTGCGAACGTTCTTAAAAATGTCTTTGATCTCGAGCAGCGATGTGAAACGTTGCAGAAAGAGAGCAAGCAGCGGCAGTTTCAAATGGAGAGTCTACAGGCTGCTCTCGCAAAGCAGAAAAAGCTGACAGAAGACGAGAAAGCGAATGCTTTGTCTTTCAAGAAGGAAAATCATTCCCTGAGCGAATCTATTCAAGAGTTAGAGCGAAGCCGGGAGAAGAATTTACACGATTTGAACGCCAAGGAAGGACAGATTCGTTGCCTCGATGGAAAGCTTTCTCGCTGTCAGCAGATGCTGGAAGCTGAAACTGCCAGCAATTTGCAGCTAAAGAACGATCTAGATCATCTACAGCACGATCAAAATCAACTTGCGTCAAAATTTGAAAAGCAAGCAGCTGATTTCTCCAAACTGAAAGAAGCTAACAACCTTTTACAGAGACAGGTAGCAGGTAAGCTGAGCTTTTCTTTTCAGATCTATGTTCTCTTTAGCGATTACTGGGGGCTGTTTACAACGATCGTTCTAACCATTTTTTCCCGTCCGTGGTTAACTTGATATTTTATGTAGTAAGCTTAAGATGATCGTTGTTTCATGTATGATGAGACAGCTCGTTTGAAGACAGTTTTTTTACAAGCCCGCCATTAATTGTGATTGCCAATAAGCGTGGCATCAAATTGATTTCCCCTGAACGCTCCACTGTGGTTAAGCTTGGCCCAAGACCAGGGAAAGGTTTTTATTGCCCTCATGATCTGCATAGTGAAAACACAACATGTAACTACAATTATTTCTATATTAGTATAGCTTATGTTACAAAGACAAGGTGAATGTGAAAATCAAACAATACTGGAACTTGCCCCATGTAAGCAGCCCTGTATTGCTGCTTCCTTGTCTTCCTGTGATAAGTAACTGTTGTACCCTCGCCTACTGCACATATATCTCATGGTGCTATGTTATTTCACTGATTATGCTGAAAAGGTTAAGTTGATCGTCGGCTGGATGAGCTGTGGCTACTGGCCATGCGCAGTTGATAAAAATCAATCTCAGAAATCAATCGATTCTTCAATAACAAACACAGAAATTTTTTTTTAACCGATTGCTATCGATGGACAAAAATTGCTAACAATCGCTAATTCCTGTCTTCAGGAATATATATCTCTTATGAGATGTTTTGGTGTGTAGTATTGCTTTGTATTTTTACGGGTTGTGCCGTATTTTGACGAGCCCGTAAATTTATCAATGAAAGATGGAGAGTGTGACAGTTTTGCATGTGCATGCCGACCTGTATGGCAAACAGGTTTTCTACTGTACAAGTAACTGTACAATATCGCTGTATATTTGTACTGTTATTTGGTTGGTATTCGCTGCAGTTGGATAATAAAGATTGTTATTGATTTTAAAAAAATGCAAATAATTGAAACCACTTGAACACTGATTCCATGTATGTTGTTTATTTTGCTTCATCTAAATTCCGATGCTAGAAATTATGAGACTGGAAGTTTCTAAAAGATACGGAGGCTATGAATATAAAACAACCCAATAGAACCATTACAGACAAATTTTGTCAATCATTTTATCAGGGTAACTTGTAAAAGTACAAAAACCAATATGAATCAACCGTTATCAATCACTATTAGCAATCAATAACAATTGAACTCACAACTTTTTTTCTTCATCGATTTTAGGCTAACTGGGTTGCAATTAAGACCGATTGGAATTCTGTGTAGGCTAAATGAATCTTGATTTACACAAATCAGAACCTACGTGTAATTTAGACTGACCAAAGTGCTTTTCAGGTTAACTGTGACTATTTTTGATTATTCTCTGTGCATTATTTGCTAACATTCAGGTCTTCTAGACACCCGTGGCTTTGACTGAACAGTCATTGTATTCACCTTTTTTTCAGCATTAAGGCCTGACTAAACTAAGAAACATTATTGCAAAATCATAATTTCTCATGTTTCTTGGGTGTATTGGCAGTAAGTAAGGACGAAGGAAATATTATCTCAGAAGCAAAGGGTCATGCGTGCCCATAATGACACTCTATCATGGTTGGTACAGGCCAGGAAATGGTCAGGGGAAAAAATTCTTCAAGGTCAGGGAAAAGTCAGGGAATTGTACTTAGAGTCAAGAAAAATTGTCATTTTGAAGAAAAGTCAGGGAAAATTGAAATAATAATAACACAGGTGATTTAATACCATTGGGAGCTGGATGAAACATTTGGGGTCACTGTGATCTCAATGATATTTTTCCTTAATGAAGAAGGACAATTTGTTGAAAACTTCATGAGTCTTCATGAATGGGCGGAAAGGACAGCTACATTGTATAAGTTGAGACCAGAAGATGCTACTAGATCTGACATTTTGTATTTATTTGATCAGGGAAATTTGATTTTTATCCAGGCAAAGTCAGGAAAAAGTGACAGGGAATTTAGAAAAGTGAGGTCTGGCAACCATGCCTATTGCTAGGAAGCATTTATTTTGACCAGTATTGCTCAGAAATGTGACTTTGTAGAGACATTTGTATGTTTTAAAAGGAAAATTTCTATCCAGCATGGTTACATGTAAATGTTTTGTAACTGAAGCAAAAACACTATATTGCAATGATGTTTACAACACAGGTGCTTATAAAGTTACCAACATCTTTCAGCTAAAAGACTTGTGCAGCTGGTGGAAAGAAAATATTGCTTGTAAATTGCATGTACTTGGTGTTTAAAGTTGTTCAAAACTTTATCTAAATCCCCTTTATAGACAAGAAGAGGCTATCACTTTTTTTATAAGGGCACACTGCTACGCTACTCACATACACGTATCTATCACAGAATAGATAGTGAATGGCGTAGCCAATCATAGAACGGCATTTGTGATAGAACGCTAGTAGATTTATACTAAAACTCAATGGAAACATGGGGAACATGTTTCCTATTTCTTTTAGAAAACACTGCGATGAAAAAAAGGTTCAAAACAACTTGTTAACTTTGATTATCAAAAGTGTAAGTTCCCTCTGCTCGCGCCATTGTTACGTCAACAGCTTGTGCCAGTTCTGTGTTTTTATCGAGTTATAGAAACACGATTTTTAACTAATTAGCACGCATATTTTCTTAGGACTGTTTTCTAAACAGTGTATAACATGTGTTGTGGACTTACCTGTACATGTACAGTAATGTGGCTCATTATAATCTGTGGGTGGTTCGCATTTTTCCCATGTGGGTAAACCAGGATTACCACTTCCCAAGCTGTAAAATGTTCCCTCAAGATTGTTTCTGAGTTTAGTCAGGCCTTTATATCTTTCTGACCCTTTCTCTGCCCTTGATATAAAATTGATATATTAATTTTCTTGTTATTTTATCATGTTAGGTCATAGAGAGCAAGTGAGGGTATTAGAAAATCAATTGAAAAGCCTTGGAGAGGAGCCAAATTCAAGAACAAAAACAAGTTCATCTGGGTCAGATTCAGAAGTCGAATGTCAGTCTGGCCAAGAGAGCAAACTCAAGGAACTTCAAACAAGCCTTGAGCAAGAGAGAGAACAACGTCGCAAGGTTGAGAATGAACTTTGTCAACTTAAAGCCAATGCTCCTAAAATTAGTACTGAGGTATGAACATGGATTTATTATTTCCTTTCACAACGTAACAAAAGCAGCAAACAATAACCAAAGCTCATACATATACATGTATACTAATGCGTTCCTTTAATGCACTTTACTGTGAATTTTGGTTCACTTATCTCAGTGGTCCTGAAGTATTGGCTTTTATACCAAATATTTTCACGTATATACATGTACGGTGTATAATATGCATTGTGGACTTACAACTGACTGCCCGTACAGTAATGTGGTTCATTATAATCCATGGATGGTTCTCAGTTGGTAAGATTTCAACACCTTATGGGATTTGCTAGTGTTACTGGTGTCTAGTCTATACTGCCCTCAACTTGTCTACTTATTTGAACCACTGTAGACCGCACATGTGTACATGAAAGTGATTTTTGTTAGAAAAGAGCAAAGAGTGGCAATGTACAGTTGTACTTTTGTGCCATACCAGAAACCTGCGAGGGGCCAAAATATGTAATGCATGTGCAAATGTACTCCTCTACTGTTCAAATTCCAAATTAATAAATTATTTGGTACTTATAAATTAAATTAATACTAGTTATGAAATGCATTTGAGTGGTATACTACATGTAGTAATATACCATGTCTCACTAAAGGCTTGGGCGTATACCAAGGAAGTACAAGTGACTCATGAGATAATCCATGGTGTACCACAAGAGAGTGTTACATAACTAGTCTTTATATGTACATTGTACGGATTACCTGTTGAATTCTGTCCTTAATGGTGTAAATTTGTTAAAAATGTAATTTAATTAATTCTGTGTTTCCAGGTAAAGTTCCCATAAATACTAAGTGATGAAATTTAAAAGAAGAATTCAACAAATTTAACTTGATTCAACCTGTAACTAAACATCTGTCAACATCTACAGTGGGTGATTCCACATTGTGGACATTACATAACATCGAGAGGCAAAAATTGGAATTATGATATTTTATCAAATCTTCATAAAGCTAACTGAAGTGCTCAAACATTAATTTACTCTAGCAACCCTTAATGTTTGTCCACACACACACACAAAAAATATATTTGCTCTCAATATCTTTCAGCAATTAATTTAGGAAGGTGTGTTGCAAGCATTACAACAGAAAACAACCTCATGTTCAAGTGACTTCTCTAAACTTGAATTTCCTGTGAATCAAGAAAAATTATTCTAGCAATGTAATGTCTGCACTTTTACCCTCTTATTTCCAAGCAGAGAAAACCTATCAGGCCAGAATAATGTTGACATCAAACCAAAAGAGCGGCATAATTCTCACTTAAAAGGGGTGTAAATAATTTTGAAAAAGTAATGAAAAAAGCCTCAAAGTTGTGGACATTACGTAATGTCCGCAACACAAATGAAAAACTATTTTTCTGAGAAAGAAGCAAGTAGATGGGTAATTATTCATAGCCCCATGATTGCTTGACAATAATTCCGTGGTCTCTCAGCAGGTTGGCATGGTCAAGATGCTCAAAAAGTTGGTTATTTCAAACAGTCCAGAGTGTCAGCTATCTGCTGGTATAAGTTTCAATAAGGGAAATTGGAATTTGAAATTTTTGCTTTTTCAATGTCTCATGTCGAATTGCCCAGTACATTCACAGTTTACATGTAGATCAAGTGTGCGCCAGTGTTCACCTCAAAATTATTATCAACTGATGACCAGCCAGTGTGGTGATCATGGAAGTGATAACAATAACTACTAACAATGAACAATAACCTGCCTTTCATCGTTTGTGTCAAGCTCCCTTTTATTGAGGATTCTGCTCCATTCAGTGTTGTTGTTAATTGAACAGTGAATAAAGTGTTTTCCTTTGAGATCACAGGGATTAAGTTTTTAGTAATGTCATCATGGTTGCTTACTTTTTTTTCTTGAATTTTTGTTTCCTAGGAATCTCTTCCTTCCACTTCAGAAATGAAAGACTCAACCTTGGAGGTTCAGTTACAATCTAAAATCACAGAACTAGTTACTGCAAATGAAAAAATAGCAGCAAAAGACGCTGAACTTCAAGAAAAGATTGCACAATTGAAGGAGATCTCAGAATGCTTCCACAGAAAGGAGAATGAAATTTCAGAGATGACTGCAAGGCTGGCAGAGATCTCCAAGATTAAATCTCAATTAGATGAAGCAAATGCTCATGTAGATGCCTTAGGTAGGAAACAATGCTCCATAGACAGGGTTCCAGATAAGTGTTCAAGACAGGGTGTCAATAAATAATTCCAGCAGGTCAATTTCCACTGCTCCCACCAAATCATGATGAATTTTCTATTAATTTGTTGGGCCATGTAGCTGACCTTGTCAGGTTTTTGACCTGAGACCCCACGCTTTTCTGGAACACTGCATACATGTAGATATACAATAATGGGATCATGTGAACTTAACCCTTTAAGTCCTGATAGTGCCATATGGCACAAAATGTTATAATAAGCTTAATATTTGGCCAATTCATTTCAAATTTGGATGCCAAAAGGATCTTTGAGAGATCTTCACATTGAAAGCATAAAATCATACCCCCTCCTGAATCAGACTTGATTAATCACCCCTCAAGTTTTTGAAACTTTACAATTTTACGGTCAAGTGAATATCTGATAAAAATCTGCGCACCCAGAGCTGCAAATTAAGCTATTGTTTAGGGGTTTTCCCAGTATATACAAGGAATAAGGTATTTTTGAACATTTTCATTTTTTTACTTTTTAGACTCCTCAATTCAACTTGTGACATTTTGTATGTCTGTTGTGGTGATTTAGGACATACCCCAAACAATACTTTTCAGCCAGTATATTACTTGTGGTCTTTCGATCTACTGTTATAATGTTAGAAAAATAAGGTTTTTCTCCGGAGCTTAAAGGGTTAAGGCATCCGCAGTTGAGTGTCGATCAACATCTCAATCGATACTCAATCAGCATCCGATTGACACTCAATCAACAGATGCTCAATACTCTACTGACTCATATGCATTGATCGAAAATTAGTTGACTTTCGACTGACTTTCAACTGACATGTTGATGGAGTGTCAATCAAGTGTCAACCAATGGTGATCATGGGTTGATTGAGGGTGTCGATCGACACTAGACCGCTGATTCCTTTAGTGCATGCACATGTACAGATGATCTCAAATATGAAGCCAAACATCTTTCTTCATGTTCTCTCTTCCTCAAAACGTCTTAGTTTCAACCAGAAACAGTGAATCTTACTGACTGCAACAATTTCTGTAGAGGTTCATTGTGTTGTAAGGTGTCATTATAGCATTTTTTGGGTTCAATCTCAGATAAATCTTTTAAGCAGAGGGAGGATAGAGTGCAAAGTGGACATGACTGTTGGGTGTTGGACAGACCAGGATTTAAATCCAGTCATCCCCTCTATGGACTGGTGCTTGGAAAATTGAACTCTCTGTTGCAAAACTTAGTTGTAAACAATGCTTTCTATCATATTAACAGAAAAAAGAGCCAGACAGAGGGAACTGGATATGGACTGTCAGCGCCATAATTCAGAGGCTGTTATCAAAGGAATGGATGAGAAATTAAAGGAAAAAGATAAAGAACACAGGTTTGGTTTGATTTATAATTTAATTTGCATGTACTACAGTACTATTAAAGAGAAGCCCAGCACTTTGTTAACAGGGATTTTACATGATTGTAGATTCACTGTTACATGTATAGTGCAATAATTTTACTTCAGCTCAGGAGGCGCAGTGGCCTCATGGTTAGTGTGCTCGACCTTGGATCAAGCGGTCTGGGTTTGAGCCCTGGCCAGGGACATTGTGTTGTGTTCCTGGGCAAGACACTTAACTCTCACAGTGCCTCTCTCCACCCAGGTGTGTAAATGGGTACTGGCAAATTTGTTGCCGGAGGGTAACCCCCCTGCGATTGACTAGCATCCAATCGAGGGGGAGTAGAAATACTCCTAGTTGCCTCATGCTACAGAAACTGGAGATAAGCACTGGCCTGATGAGCCACGTGGCTCCCATGCAGACTTTACCTTTACCTCAGCAACTTGGAAGACAATTGACCTGAGGTTTCATTAAGAGCTGGGCACTGGACATTTTGATCAGCTGTAGGGATGACCTTGCCTGTCAGTTTTGATCATCTAGAAAAAGTTTCTCTTATAAAGAAATCAAGTTTAGAAGAGTTTTGCCTGCCTGTGAAAACCAGTTGCCCTCCTGCTGAAAACATTCTAGAAACTCCCAATTGACCATCGAGAATATGAATTGAGATACATGTATGGGCTAGCTTAATTGGGCTTTGAACAACCCGGCCCCGGAGCTCCGCTTTTAGACTTGGCTAAATCTATATACATGTATTATATACTGTATGTTGTGTTTTACAAGTTGGTAGAGTGTAGCTTCTGGGATGGCCAGGAAGCATCATCTGGAATCTTCTCAGATTTGTACAATGTATAATAGGTGTTGTTGATTTCTCAACAGACAAGAGCTGCTTTCCCAGTCGCAGGCCATTTATGCATTGGAAAAACAGTGTGCCGATCTGGAGAAGGCGTCCAGTACTCTGCAGAATAAGTTTGACAACAGTCAGAAGATGATAGAAACAAAAGAACACGACATTGTTAGGTTGACAGCAAGCCTGAGTGAAGCAGAAAACAGAAGTAACCAACAGAGCACTCATCATGATAACAGGTTCATGGAATTACAGCAAAAAGTAAAAGAGCAGCAGGAAGAATATGTCAAGATAAAGCAGGAATTAGATGAAACCAAAGTGATTCTAAGGGAAAAAGAGATGAAAATTACTCATTTAAACAGAAGCATAGAAGAGCTGAATCACACCATTCAAGAAAAGGAGAAAGAACTGAGTTTCAAAGAGAACGAAATTCGGGAGGCTCAGGGTGAAGACAACAAAAAACTAGCATCAGCAATGGATGGGATTTCTCTGTTAAAGAAACAGAAAGCTGACATGGAAGCAGAAAACCAGAAAACACTGCAGAAAATCTCAGATGAAGCTACCACAGCTGTAAAGGAGCTTGAACTTGAACGACAAGAAGTCGTGAAGCTAAAGGAAAGAGTGGTTTACTTGGAGAATGTTGTTGCTGGCAAGGAGAAAGAAAGCCAGTATAGTGAAGACTCCTACAAGATGTTGTGTGGGAAGCTGGAAGCAGCAGAGATAGATCTGGCCAATAGCAAGGTGGAATGGGCCAAGGAGAAGACTGTTTGGGAGGAAAAAGAAAGATCTTTACAGAGCACCCTTGAAGCAATGAAGAATGACTCCAAAGCTATGCAACATGACTACAAGAAAGCTTGTGAGCTAGCTGATATGAAGTCTGCCGAGACCACTGACTTGGTTGATAAGCTAGAATCATCTCAGAAGCACGTGCGTGAGCTTCAACAAAGACTGAGTCGCACTGAGACAGTTCTGAAGGAAAAAGAAAGCTCTGTCAGCTTCATGATGCAAGAAAAAGAGGGATGGTTGAAAGAACAAAAACGTCGAGAAGAAGAAGCAGAAAAGAAGAAGGAAGAGCTAGAACAATTATATGCTGACAGAACAACAGAAATTGAGAGACTGAAAGAAGTATTAGAGTCTGCCAACGTGAAATTGGATGCATCTATGGCTAAATGCACAGAAAAAGAAACTGAGATGCAAAAACTGTCTACAACACTAGGAAATGTCGAATCGCAGTGTCAGGAACTACAAAATTCTCTGCAAACATGTGAAGAAAATTTGACAAACAGTAAAGAAATGTTGAAGAGGAAAGAGGTTCATATTCAGGAAATCTCAGTTGAGTTAGAATCAAAGGAGAAAGTTTTATGTGAGTTGAAGCAGCAAAATACAGAGACTCTAGCAAAACTGAATGAATTAGAGAAAGTTCACAGTTTCCTTAAAGTACAAAAAGATGAAGATCTCAAACTTATTACGAGCAAGGATGAAGAAATTGCATCATTAGTGAAAGAGCTTAACGAGATTCAAGGTGTTACTGAGAAGAAACTTGCCGAGATAAATGAACAGTCCATTGCAACCCGGAATGAGATTGTGTTCTTGCAAGAAAACAAAGCAAACTTGGAAACATTACTTCAGAACAGGGAGGTAGAGTTGTCAGCAGTCAAACAAGAATCGAAGAGCTGCAGTGAAGAACTGGCATTACTTCAGCAGCGTCTTGCATCACAGGAGGAACTGGCTAAGGAAACTGGAAACGAAAATGCAAAGTTGATTATTGATCACAAACAAATGTCTGATGTTCTGACTACCACCAAAGCAGAGTTAGACGAAGTTTCCAAGAATCTTAGACAACTGCAATCTAAACATCAGTCTGTTCTAGAACAGAATGATCTAGAATTAGAGCAACTTAAGAGAGAAGAGGCAAGCTTGAAGGAAAGACTTAAACAAGTAAGTACTGTTGCAGAGAGTAAAACAGAGGAGTTAAAGACCATCACAACTCAGTTCGAAACTGCAGAAGCAGAGAGAATAGAGTTAAGCTCCATGCTTGATGAACTTTGTAACACTAATTTCAAATTGGAGGATCAAGTTACAGAGAAGACCACTCAACTGGAGAAAGCAACGGAAGTTATCAAAACAAAGGATGAAGAGCTGTTGAACCAATCAAAGATTATAACTACCCTTGAGAAAGCTAAGGCTGAGGATGAAGGTAGGATTAAGGAACAATGTACTCTACTAGAAGGCCAAGTGTCTTCGTTACAGGAGAAGTGCTCTCAGTTAGAAGTATGTATTGAAAACAAAAATAATGAGGTTAGCAGTGCAGTAGAAAAGACACATCAGCTAACTAGTGAGCTGCTTAATCTCCAAGATGAGCTTGCATCAAAAGGAGAGCTGATTGAAGGAATGGAGAAAGAGAAGGCAGCACTAGCAGAAAATCTCCAGTACAAAACAACAGCGCTTGAAAATAAGGAAAGAGAATTGAAAGACGTTTCTGACAGTCTTCTGGACTTAAAAACAAATGGACAATCAGTTCACGAGACAACACTTACAGAACTAGAAACCATCACGAGAGAAGCTGCTTGTGTAACAGAGAAATTCAAGCAAAGTGCTCTGGCCATCGAGATGAAAGATCAAGAGCTTGAGAACTTAAGAAAGCAGCTTCAAAATGTAGACAAGGAGAAACAAGATTTGAGTGTAGAGTCACAGGCACTCCATGACGAGAATGTACAACTGACACAGAAGATTTCAGACCTTCAGAACAACATGGAGCAAAGTGCTGCAGCTATTGACATGAAAGATCAAGAGGTTCAGAGCATAACAAAGCAACTTCAAATCGCACAGGAGGAAAAAGAAACCCTCGGTTCTGAGACGCAAGAACTCCATGACAAGAATGCAGTCCTGGCAGAAACGATTGCCAAACTCCAGAACAATGTGGAACGGATATCAAGTGTGCTGCAAGGCAAGGAGGAAGAATTATTGACGAAGTCCTGCAAGCTGAAGGAAATGGAAACTTCTGGTGACCAACAGATGACAGAGTTGGAAGGCAAGTGTTCAGCTCAAGAAAGTAAGATCACATCATTAGAACAAAAGTGTGCTCAGTTAGAGGCTTGCATAGAGAGTAAGAATGAAGAACTTGGCAGAACAATGGCGTTACAATTGGAATTATCTTCCAAAATGTGCACACTACAAGAGGTGGTGGCAGGCAATGAAGAGTCTATGAAGGGTGTGGAGGAAGAACGGAACAGCATGAAACAGAAGTTTGAACAACAACAAGTGGTCATTGAAGATAAGGATGCGAAATTTAGAGAAATACGTGAACGTTTGGAAGAAGAGAAGGCTAAAAGTCATCAGGTTGTTGAGTGCTATCAGAAAGAAGTGAGAGATTTGAAGAATGAACTGGCTTTGCTGAGAGAAAAGATTGAAAAATTGAACTTTGTTGTTGAAATGAAAGACCAAGATGTTGAATCAATGTGTGAACAGTTAGAAGTTGCAACAGAAGAAAAGAGAGCTTTGGGCTCAAAACTGGATGAACTTGCTGTGCAATGTAAGCTACTGGAGGAAAAGAATGCTCAAATGGCAAAAAGTAGTGAACATTTGTCAAACATTCTCAAAAGCAAGAACGAAGAACTAGCTGAGAAAAGCCAAGAGATAGAGGAACTTTATAAAAATGAAAGCAGCGAGAAAATATCTGAGTTACAAAGCCAGAACACTTCTCAAGGAGAAACAATTGCCTCGTTACAAGAGAAATGTAGCCAGCAGGAGTCTGTTATTCAAAGCAAACAACTCACAACCATTGCTTTGGAAGCTAATGTACAGGAGCTAACTGAAAAAGTCTGCCAACTTCAAGAGACGCTAGCAGAATCTAGTGATCAGGTGCGCAAAGGGAAAGAAGAAAATGATGCATTGCTGATTAAACTGGATCAGAGTTCAACAGCTCTTGACCACAAAGAAAAGCAAGTGAAAGAAAGTTTGGAGTTGTTAGAAGTCGAGAGAAGCAAGCAGCAGTCAGAATCAGATGCGCATTGCTTGAAAACAGAAACCCTCAAAGAAGAAGTTGTGTCACTGTCAGAAAGACTTGAAAAAGTGAGTGCTGTTGTTGAGGTTAAAGACCAGGAAATAATGGCCATGATTCAAAAGCTGAAAATAGCAGAAGAGGAAAAGGCAGGACTCGCAAATAAACTAGATGAAGGAAGTTGCTTAAGCTCCACCTTGCAGGAGAAAAATGCGGATTTGGAAAACAAGCTGGAGCAGTTATCTAAGGTACTAAAAACCAATCAGGAAGAACTGACCGGTAAATGCCAGCTGATTGAAGAGTTACAGGCAGGAAGTGGAAAAGAACTAGCTGAATTGAAAGAACAAGATGTAGCACAAAAGAGTCAACTCTCACAGTTACAAGAAATGTTTAGTCATTTAGAAGCGTGCATCGATAGTAAAGAATCAGAGTTGAATGATCTCCGTTGTAAAATTGAAGCATCTGAGAATCTAGCTGAGGTAGAAGTTTCAAGTTTGACAGAAAAATTGGAAAACACAGAAATGGAGTTGAAAAGAAAAGGGTGTTCAGAGGAAGAACTTATCGGCAAGCTTTCAGACAGAGAAAATCAACTTGAAGAAGCAAACAACATGGTTCGTCAGCAGCGTGAAGACATACGGCAATTAGAAACACAGAAGGAAATGTTACAGATGGATCTAGAGGACAAGGATTCTTTTATTGAGTCACTAAACAAAAAGGTTGAACTCTTGGAAGGAGCAATGTTGGAACTGAAGAAGAAGGTTTCCGAAAAGGAAGAGTTAAATGATTCCCTGAGAAGTGAACTTGCAGCTCTATCCAGTCAACTCACTGCAAGTCTGTCAAATGAGGAACAGAAGGAGACGAATGTGTCACAACTTATGCAAAATATCCAGACTTTGGAAGCTCAGTTGTTGGCCGAAACCAAGAAAAGTGGTACTCTTTCAGAGGAGCTACAGAGTGTGCAGGAAATTCTGGATAACAAACTTGTTACACTTGAAGAACAAGTGGGTGAAATACAAGAACTAAAAGAGAACAAGATTGCAAATGAAGATAAAGTGTCTAAACTCCAAAATCAACTTGATGTACTGGACAAGACTCTCACTAAAGCACAAAGTGACAGACTGGAGCTGGAACAGCTGCTGAGAACTGCTGAATTGAAACATGAAGAAGGTATTAAGCGAATGGAGGAAGATAGGGAATCTAAAGCCCTGGAACAGTGCAAATTCTTGCGACAAAAATCTGAAGATTGTTCTTCGGCACTTGAGCAGCTTGAGAAAAGTAGGGAGGAGATTGAACGACTAAAAGAGACAGTTGTGCTCCTTGAAAATGTTTCAGCCACCAAAGACCAAGAGAAAACGAAGATGGAAGAGTCTTATGAAGCCTTGAGAGAGCAGATGCAAAAGAGAGAGGAAGAGTTGATAAGAGCTTGTAAAGATCTTGAAGAGGAGAAATCGTCACTTCTTGAAAAGTCCAGAGATTACCAAGCAGCAATGGAAGCTTTAAAACAGGAGTGCAAAGTTTACCAGCAAGACTGTAAAAAAGCATGTGAGCTGGCAGACTTAAAAGGCCAGGATTACAGAGATGTGGTTGACAAACTGGATGACTCACAGAAGCATCTACTGGAAACACGTCACCAACTTTCTCGTGCTGAAAAGACATTGAAAGAAGTTGAAGATGGGATGCGAAAAGTGAACGAAGAGAAGGCCGAGCTATCTGAGCAGATGAATCAACAAAAGGAAGAATTTGAAGCTAGGATAGAAGAGTTAAGGCGTGAGATCGGCACCGGTCAAGACAAAATGTCAGAACTCAGAAGACAAGTGGAAAGAAGTGAAGCAATGTATAGAGGTGTGGAAACCGAGAAGCATGAGGTTGAACAAATGTTGAAGCACGCAAAAGAAGAACTCTGTAAAGCTGAGAAAAAGTTACAGTCCTTTGTTAGTGACAAAGATGAGATAGAAGTAATGGGGAGAATCAAAGAGGAAAGTGAAAAGATGATCAGTATTCTTCAGGATCAGGTGCAGTCTTTGGAGGCCAGCAAAGGCGAACTGAAATCCGATTTAGAAGACACGAAGAAAGAGTTGACCGATCTTCAAGATGATTTACGTCACATGGAAGCTCAGCATACCTCGGCAATGGCCTTAAAAGATTCCGAGCTTGACGACACGAGAGAAAAAGTGAAAGAAAAAGAGCAGCTTGCCAACAATTTGGTGGAGAAGTTACAGAGAGAGATTGATTGCTGTCAGGGAAAAGTTCAGGAGGCAGAAAGTAAAATTGCAGACCTCTTGTCAGAGAAGCAAGAATGGTGTTCAGTGTTGGACAAGAAAACTGCAGAGGTGGCTCAGTTGTCTACCCAAAACAGTGAACTGGAACATGCTTGTGAAGAGTTAAAACGAGTGAAAGAGAGTTTGAAGGAGAGACTAGCCAGGCAGAACAATGAATTAGCAGAAGTGTCCCTCAAGAAGGGAAGACTTGAGGAAGAGTTGCGTGTTGTTAGAATGGAACTGGAAATGACAAGTAAACAGTCAGTGGATGACATGAGAAAACATGAAGAGGACAAAGGAGAGGTGAGGAAAGTCAATGTGTTCATCACTTATGATTCTGATATGCTGCCCATGTGGTGCGTTTAGCTACAGATTTATTATAAGATGAATTAACAACATTTTGCATTATAAATGAACTTGAACCTCTTCATTTGTATTTTTTTTTTTTTCATTTCATGATCTCAGATCACTTGTATATCTGTACAAGTATATCCTTAGCATTTTCTGTAGTTTGACTTGCCCTCCTGGTTTGACACAATGCAGCACAACTTGTAAACATTTACAGCAATATTTTACACTTAATTTACAGTTATTCATAGAAAATATATAATTTACAAGGTGGCTGAAAAGTGCGGTTCAGTGTTTCTACAACGCTGTGTGTTTGAATTTACGGTTAACCTCACTCAACACTTCATTTGCACTGAACTTGTTGTTGTTGTTGTTGTTGTTAATTTTATTAATGATTTACAATATTACTACATTACATTTACAATACTACAAAAACTACACTACCAGACTACTTACTGTACAACATGCAAGTACATGTAGTATGTTGCAGTAATGCAGTCATATTGCAATATTACAAAACAAAGTAGAAAACAAAGCATAAAAAGACTTACAATCTATTAGCAAAAGAAGTTATCAGCTGCACTAACTATGAAATATAGGAAGTTGACATTAATAATTGTGACAATTGTTGATTTGCAGAAGGACAAAGAGTTAGAGAAGCTACAGAACCTGCTAAAGGCGAGATGTTCTCAGGTGGAAAAACTTCAAAGAAATCTTAGTGAGCAAACTGAAAAGCTCGAGTCTTTCAAGAGCCAAGTCAGTTCACTGACAGATGAACTGGTTACTCTCAAGGCAAAGCATGAACAATGTCAGCAGAAAGAGGATGGATCAAGTGATCTGCAGGAACAAATCGTGCAGTTGAAGCATTCATTGCTCCGAGAACAATCAAACAACGAAGCCGTGATGCGCGCATTTCAAGAACAAGAAAAGCAATGGGAAGAGGAGAAAACAAAGATATTGTCGTCATTGAAGAATAGTTCTGCAAATGCCGAGTCATTGATTGCAGAAGAAAACGTCAGTTTGAAAAGAACACTAGATGAGTTGCAAAGAGACCTCAATACCAGGGAACAAGAACACACACAGATACTTCAACAGACAGAAAGGCGAGCTTCTTCAGCTGCTAACTTGAAACTGGATCTTCAAACCAAAATAAGAGCACTTGAATCCCAATGTGAAGAACTGAAGTACAAATTGGTACAGAAAGGCGAAGAGATCTTTGAGAAGGATGAGTGTGTAAAGAAGACAAATCTTGAAGTCAGCAGGCTTGAGGCTAAGTATGTTGCAGCAGAAGAGGTTGAGCGTGAGTTGCGGCATCACTTGGGAGAGGTTACCCAGCAGCTGGAGTGGAGCAAAGAAAATAAATCTGAAACAGTTCTAGAAGGATACAGAGATGAGGAAACTGATCAGCAAAACCTAAAGGAGGCTTTGAATGCAGCTAAAAGAGAGGTTAGGAGGTTGCCTTATTCCTTTGTTTCTCATCCCTACAAAAAATGCTCTATATAATGCCTGGTGGGTTTTTTAGTGTTATGGAATTCCATAATTTAAGAGCATTTTCCAATCCTCTGTATGGCCGAATACCAAGGAGAACTGGGCTCAAGGCTGATCAAGTCGCGGATGTGATGCCAAACGATGAAGTGAACAAGATCACAAAATCAGACCAAAGCATACAACGTCTTGATTTAATATTTTCCCGAGAATCAAGACTCAGAATTTGTGAATTAAGTGAATTACTGGCAAAGATGAATTTACATTAAAATGCAAGGTTCTTATCGAAAACCAAAGACATCCGCAATAAGACTTATCACGCTTACTAAATACAAAATTCTGTGTTTGTTTATATTCACATTCATGTCTTATCTCAGCTTGCAGTTCTGAGAGCAGAAAAGCAAGAGCAAGATCGTGAAAGCCTTGAAGATCAGAGACGAGAAATTGTTGAAGCAGCCAAGCAGTTCGCCTTGCAGCAAGAAGAGAGATTCAACAAGAAGATTGAGAATCTAGAGCATAAACTGGCAGCAAAAAATGACGAGCTACAAGATATGGAATCGGCTGTGCAACAGCTGCGGCATGATCTCAAAACGGTTCAACATGAAAAGGTGAGTGAAGCCATTCTACCGCTACAGGGCCCAGTTGTTCAAAGTGTGGAGAATGCAATTCGGTGGATAAAATACTATCCGATGACAGTATCCAGTCAATACGTGTTGTCAAAAGAAATTACGCTATCCTCTGGGTATTGATTGATCTAATTGACAGCGTTATTCATCCTTTGAAAAACTGGGGCCGAGTGTATTATCGCAGTTGCAATGGTTTTGTAACTTTTCAAGAGACTCTTCTTCTCATTTCCTTCGTAGTTGGTAGAAATGACTTGTACAACATTGCTCTTCACTCAGCGTTAGTGTAGCTGATTCCCCTAGCCAGATGTGAACTGCGTCCAATTCATTCACTAACAACAGATTTACCTATGTAGTCGTTTTGATAGTAAGTTGCTGTAACGTTATTGACAGACAGTTGTATTTGTTTATTTTCTTTTTAGGATGTTCTTATAGAAGCGGCAGATGAGAGGGACAGAGAACATGATGCAGAAAGAAAATTATGGAGTTCAGGAAGTTACAGTTATGAGAAAATTCAACAATTTATCTCCGATTTAGAAGAGGAACGACAAAACGTGACTCAGCTACAGGAAAAATGCAGCAGGCTAGAAGAGAAACTGAAAGAACTGAGAAACGTGAACTCTTCACTACAAAAGAATCTGAGTGAGATTCAAAAGGAGAAAATACTTGACAGTGAGGAAAGGGAGGTTAGGGAAGACGACTTGTACAGCAAAGTTGACTTACTGAAAGCTGAATCAGAAAAACTAAAGGAAGAATTAAAAGCAAAAGGAGTTCTGATTGCTAGCTTGACTGACGAAAAAGCCAAGTTGTTAAAAATGGTCGCAGCTTTAGAGGAGAAGCTGGAAAAATCCGCCCAGGTTGTTGCGGAACTGCAACAGCAATGTGACTTGACGAGGGAACAGTTTGAAACTTTGAGAATCGAGAAAGGTCATCTGCAAGAAGAGAAGGATGCATCCCTGATGCAAAAGAGCCAGGAAAAGTTTATTCTGGAGAATTCTGCCAAGAAACAGCGAGAACTTGAAGAGAGGTTACAGGAGGAATTGAAGGATAAGAACAAACTGTCAGATTCGTTGAAAGATATGGAAAGGATGCTTGCAGAAGAGAGGGAATGTCTGAAGATAAAGACAAAGGAGCTTGCTGAAATGAAGACCCTATTGAAGCTTGCTGACAAAGAAAATGAAGAGTCTGTTAAAGAAAAGGAAACAAGAGTAGTCGAACTGACATTTGCGTATGAAGAACTTAGAAACAAACTTATTGAGGAGAGCAGAAAATTAGAAGAAAAATGTAAAGAGCTGGAGCTAGTTAAAAATCAGCTTAAACAAGCACAAGAGAAGAGCGAAGAAATGAAGGAAGACTATGAGAGAGAGTTGGACAGAATCAAGTTTGAATTGAAGGATTCCAACAGTGATTGCAAGTTGTTGCAGGAAGAAAATGAAGGCCTCAAACATAATTCAACTCGAGGCAGAGACCAGGTTGAGTTGGTTCAAGAGAATAAAAAACTTCTTTTCCAGCTCGAGGAGTCTAAACTGAGGTTTAGTCATGCAAAGCGTCGTAAAGAAGAGCTGGAAAGTGAACTAGATCAAGCTAACCTGAAGGTGATTTCTCTTGAAAGTAAAGGAAAGTCGACCGGGACAGAAGAAATAAAACGACTTAAGAACCAAGTTAGCGAACTAAACAACGAAATTCAGAAGTGGAAGGGTAAAGCTAATAAAGAACAAACAGACCGTGAAGATATCACTGGCAAGGACAGGAAGATAAATGACCTCAGACGTGAAGTATGCAAACTGCAGGAAGAAGTTAAAAAATTGAAAGCTCAGGCTAAAGAGAACTCTAAGGCTGTCGAAACAAACCTAGAAAACCTAGAGAAGCGTTATCGGGAGAGAGATAGTGAATCACCAAGCACCGAGCTTGGTACTGTTGGAAAGACCTCAAACGAATTAAACAAACCAAATTCCTCCAGAGTGAACGAAGTGAAAACTGTTAGCAACACTGGAGTACTTCTCTCACCACTTGCAAAATCCTTGTCAAACTTGGATATAAAGTCACTGCCTATGTCTTCTTCCGCTAAGGCAACGCAGCCGACTACCACTAAAGAAACCTTGTCAAGGACTACAAAGGACTCTCAACCCCTGACTCAGAACGACAAAGATACCGAGGCAAAGGGTTTGGCCGCTGGACGAGTTATCACTAAACCAAGTGGAACTGTTGATTCCAAGAAAAGGGCGGGCGAACAAGGTTTGTTCTTTGTAACTGGTACCTCTTCATTTTCAAGTGATTGGCATTCCAGGGCAAAGTGCTGTACAGGGCAATGTGAGCCAGCTTTTAAATGTAGCTTAAAAATGTGCCGGAGTTCTGTTAATATGTTTTGAAGTGCTAAATCACCTAAATATGTAATTGCGTCACATGATTCATCAGGGGACCAACGAGAGAAACCAAACGTGTTTCGTGTGTCTAGAGAAATTACCAAACAGTAAACACGGCGGTAAAAGGGGTTGAGTCGTTGATTGGTTCAGTTCAGTCTTCACATAACTTCTGTTAGTTGTTAGTTTTTGTTCACGTTAGTTGTCATGGGTCGGGGCCACATACAGGATTGTGCCTAATACAAAAGAGCCCCGCCTGTTTTCACACACATCAATTCATTTAGTCCATGCAATTCAGCCCAATGACCCTTTTAATTTCACGGTTAGCTTTTCTCATTAGCATAACAATACAACGTAGATGCGATGCAATTTCAAACTGAAACTACAGTCGTCCCAAATTTGCCTTACATGTTGGATTATTTTAATTATTAACATCATCTGAATTTATCACTGTCGAGCTGCGCTTTTAGGCTTGGCTAAATCTATATGTTAAACATATACATTTAAGCAGAGGTTATACAGTGGTGGCCTCATTAATCTCAAGGTTATTGTACCTGTTAGCTACTGCTATTGCAGAAACGTTCTGTCATGCGTTTTTTTCCTTAGCCACAGAGAACAACCTTGCCAAACGATGCCGGTTGTCCAGTTATAGCCAAGCGGTCGACCAGCTCTCCACGGGGATGCTCAAAGCTGATAGTAAGGGATGTGCCAACAAACCAGGCCCTTCCATCCAATCATCGTCTACTCAACATGGCAGAACCCCAGGAATGAAAACCCGGAGTGCAGCAAAAAGAAATGTACAGGCTGCGAGGGTAAGTTAAATAATCTAGCATTAAAACGTTCAACAGAGTCTTAAATCGGGATTTCTTATCAAGTCAGGGAATTTTAGTTTTCGTGTGCTGCAAGTTTTTATTTTATTGACAATGAGGGTTGTTCATTATGACTCTTATTCTTGTTATTTCTTGTCCACAGAGAGAAAATCCAGAGTCAACTCGCGCCCAACCACGAGCACAGTTTGCACCCCCAGAGATGGCTCTGTCACCACGAAGGACAAACATTTCAAACATTCCTCAAGGCCCGAGAACGAAGATCCCTAAACCCGGCAGGAGTCAGGTGCCGAGGCCTGCCGAGACACAAATTCCTGGTCAGTCATTTAAATTCTCATGATAAATCGAATGAATGCGGGTGCAATTAAGGATTTTTGTACCACAAGTGATATTTGAAAAGATGTAGTGTAAATCTCGAGCTTTCGCACGATTCACATTATCCATCCGTTAGACGCCAACTGGCGCATAGGGCATCAACAAGACTCCGCCATCTTTGTCGGTCCTTGACAAGTCGTGCGCCTTGCTCTCAGTTAAGGTTTAGGGCCTGAAGTTCTGCCTCTGCAGTCCTCCTCCAGGTAGATTTAGGACGGCCTCTCTTCCTTTTACCCTCTGGTGTCCATCTGAGAGCAACTTTTGAGATGCTAGTGATTTCTCTACGGAGCACGTGACCGATCCAACGCCATCTTCGTCTTACAAGAACAATTCCCATGTCTTCCTGCTCATGTTTTTTAGAGGTGATTGGTTGTGAAGCCCGGCAAACATCAAAGGAGCAAACAAAGATGCCAAGATTTATGTTGGAAGGTCCACGACCGTGCACAATGTTTTGTTTTGCGCTCATACACTGTGCATGAATTACGTAACCAAAACGTTTCTATTGGTTAGTTCCTCAGTACGGAGTAAACAACTATTGTGTTTTGTGTAAGGTCAAGGCCAAAAAAGAGAACAAAAACCTTTACAACAAAGAAATTTGTCTAGTTTCATAACCATTCCCTCTATTAACTGTGTCCTGCCCTGTCAGCTTGAAGAACTCATCATTGGAGATCTTTCTTGGCCAAAAGATATGCAACATTTTTTCATACGATTAGTCATCTATTATGACTGAGAAAATTACGAACATTAATTTTACGATTTATACAGCGTGGATGAAACTCTGGGCATCGATGTGGATCTACCCTTTCATTAACCTTGGGAAATCCGCATTATTTGATTAACTCTTTTTAGCATATCTTCCCTGAATTCAGGAAAAAAGATATTAACATGCTTTTCTTCTCCCCCAGCTCCCTCTGCAAGACAGCGTAAACCTCGCGGACCACTGGCGCCTAGAGAGAATGCGTCTAAGCCCGCGGGCGACCAACCAGAGTGCAAGATGCAGTAGCCACATGTGCGAGCAACGGCGAGTCCTTGCCTGTTTGTGGTTGCTTAATTTTTGGTTGTATTTTTTGAGAGTTACATTGTATAAAGCTGTTTATTATAGTTCTTTGTATTATATCTAGACAAGATAGAATCTCATAGTGAGCAAATGCTGTTGATGTTACAATACAGCTTACCTCACGACTTAAACCATAGGTAGTGAACAGTAAGATTGAAAGAATCCGAGATGAAGTAATTTTAAATGCTATTTTATTTAGTGGCCGAGAAAAAAAATACCTGTTAGTTATTAAGCCATATTGTTTGTACCTTTCTTATATTTCCTCTTTATCCCTTTCTTTTTGGTTTTTGTTTACCAAAAAGAAACATTGTAACCGTAGGAAGTTGATTCTTGGTGCGTTTGTATTAATTTGCCATATAATTAGTGTTAGATAATGTTGTTACTGTTGTAAGGAAGCTTTCTTTACGATATTACAAATGTGAACAGCCGTCATCATGTGTATTTTAGTTTACAACTGAAAAAGAAACTTATCACAAAGGTCTGAGGTGCCGAATTTGATTAGAAGATGACATTTTGAAGTAGTTACACAGTGTTACTTTTGGAGTGAAATATATTCTTCACTCGATTTGTACTTAGTCTATTGACGGCATAACTAAGGCAAAACAACACCCTCCCTTGTTATGTTTCTGGTTCTTTTTTGCTCCAAGTTGAAGAGTCATTTTGGGGAATTTTTTCAATGACACGGTGTTTAGTATCTGGTCAGAGTAGTTATAAATATCTTGTCAAAAATCATGGAGCCTAAAGGATTGCTGCTGTTTTAACAAAATTAAATAAGTGCTGCTGACGTTTGTTTGTTTGTTTGTTTGTTAAATCCAGGAAAAGCTATAGCAATAGCCATCTGCCCTATCATTGTTCAGTTTATTACTAAGTGCGTGCGCTCATGCATGACGTGGCGTGTGAATTGGCGTGCGCAGTAAGGGTGCGCAGAAACAATTAGCGCGAACGTCCTTAAGGTGGTTGGCAGCAATTTCCGACACTTTTCTAACAACTATACTTTGACGGATTAATACAACCACTGTTTATCAAGTGATGCCATAATATTATTATCACATAGCTGCCTAGCTATTGGTGAACCAATGATGGTAATCTTTATGGCAAAATAAGTTATCATAGCCACAATACAAACTGAAAACCACCCTTAATTTCAGCTTTAAAAGTGATTATGACTCAAAAATGAGCTTGGTGATCCCATTTTTTATAACAAATTGCGATAGGCATGATGATTTTGCAAGGTTGAAAGTAATTCTGTTGAGAGGGTCAGAGCCACCTTATGTTTTCGAAACTTGAAGGTTGCTGTAAACACCCTCAATTGTTTATGCGGAGGTGAACACAACCCGAGTGTAAGTTAGAGTAATGAAAGCCGAAAAAGGCACCACGCCGAAGCAACAGATCACAACATTCACCTAGACTGCAATGACGTTCTAATGAAAGGAATGTAAACAATAGACAAGAAACCTTTTCCAGGAAGCTTTTCGTTTCATCCAAGACCACAACTCCCTCGAAGAGCATATAAATTTCCAGCAGGTATATTTACCTTAGGGTAAGACAATTAAAATCTAAAAACGTTCTCTGGTTAAAATCGTTTAAAATTACGAGCTTTCGATGGCGAGTCTGTAATCGGGAGCTCGTAATTTTAAACTATGTTTACCAGAGAACGTTTTTAAATTTTAAATACCTGACACTGTTTCAAACTCTGACAAAGGCAACAGAAGCTTGGCGAGAATGTAATTTTAAAAAGTTTTTATATGATCAATTTCATAGCTTTAGGTCAGATTCAAAATCTACTTTTTTTTTTTAAATTGAAACAATATATGCAGTTGCGAGGTTACTAGTTTCTAAAGTGACTGTTGAACTGGGTTGCCGGGTTCTGGTGTTAGTTACCAGTAATTGCATTTTAGAAGGTATATTGACCTTTAATTTCCATTTAGAAAATTTTACAAAGTTAAAATTGTACACGTATGTTTCAACTCCACAACAGTTTTGTTCTGGAGATTTAGGGGCCCGAAATAAAATCAGCGGAAGTGGCAAAACTAGGGAAAGAGAATAACATGAAAAACAGAAGAGAATAGAAAGATCAGTAAAAACAACAGTTGAAAAAGTTGACTTTTAGTCTCCAAATCCAATTTTTTTGTAAAAATCCAAGTGTACGTCTTGAAATAAATTTTAAATATCTCGCAAAAAATAAACTTTTTCAACAACTGAAAAAGTTAATTATTTTAAAGTCTCCAAATTTAATTTTCTGTAAAAATGCGAATGCATCTCTTAAAGATTATTTTAAAGTTACCACTCTTAATAACGATGAGAAAGCCAACCAATCAAATAACAGCATCGGAAACGTCGCGCGGTCCGTGGTCGCGGAAATTTGAAAATTTCAATTGCAAATTATACAATGTGATGGAACATTCGTTGCGTAAAGTTGTTCAGTGCTGCATGAACGTTTACCGTCCCATCTATCAGGAAGAATTCTACCTTGAAAGTCGCCCACTGGTCATGGACAAACGTTTAAAGTGTTGGTGAGATATTATCCGTACGTTTTGAACTGTTGCCTACACAAATATCGAGGACAAGAGCTTTTCCTGCAGCAAGTTTACAAGCACGTGCTTTTGATAAAGCAAAGATTACACTGTGTGCTGTCTCCAAGTGATTTTTGAGTTCTCTGTTATTAAGGTAGGGACTGTTCATGCAATTAATGTTAAATTTATACAAACGAAACGTAGCCTCTGTTTTTCGTTCGCGAAATGTCGTACCAAATTTGTAAGAAAATGTTAGTCATGAAGTATTTTAGAAAACGCTCGTCAACCCACTGAAGTTTTTAAAATAAGTAAACAACTTTACATAGAGAGAATGGCGCATGACGTATGATTCTGATAAACGAGTGGCCTTCGATCCAGAACATAAAAGACCAAAGACAATATTCATGCAGGACGCAATATTTTGGAACTTTTGACAACCGACATTCTCTCCATTCATTTCTTTCCCATTTCTGTTGTATTAATTTTATTTGGCCGCATTTTAGTTTTATTTGTCATTCTTGCGCCAGATATCATCCAGAAATTGTTGCTATTCATTTAAAAGCGAGTCGGGACATGGGCCGAGTCGTGCATCTAACAGCATTCAATATTTGTATGTCTGCTTTTCTAGCTAGCCATTGTTGATTATTTTCCGATGGTGTGAAGATAGTCTAGTTTACATTTGAAACTTCCACTTGCCTGATAATTAAATGATGAAATGACTCATCTGCGAAACGACAGGGACTACATGAAGCCCACTTGCTTACTGCGTAAATGAAATAACAAATTGCAAATGAGTCGTCTGAATTAATTGCTCTCTTACTTCTTGTTTCCAGGAATAAGATAACCAGAAAATGGATATCCTAATGCGGCCATCCGTGTTAAGATTACGTCAGGTACGCTTGAAAAATAACCTTTTTGTTTTCATTTCTAGTCTCAGAATTTCTGTTCTCATTCCTGTTTGCTACACCTAGATTGTAAAGTTCGTTCCGTTTTGTTTTGTTTTGTTGTTGTTGTTGCTGTTTTTTTCAAACCAAAAACTAGGCAATGAGGACACGCTTATATAGCGTATTGAACCAATCAGAACACAAAGCGAAACTTTGCACCCAGAGAAAAGCGCGGGAAAATCCACGTAACTACCATGTTTGTTGTTTGGACAAGCATTTTTAACCAATATTCAAATGAAAACTAAATAAAGCACAAATACTAGATCGAACAAGGTTCTTTAAGGCCCGAATGAGTAGGGAACAAGGTGGGGGTCCTCAGTTACTCGATGACGAAAACAGGGATTGTGTGCGGGATCGGCCGCTTCTGTGTGAACAGGCTTAGCTTGTGCTAGTTTATCTTGTAGCATCGTTTTCTGTTCTTTTGGTGCGACTTGAAATATAGTTTTTGGGTTGTTATTTCTCTTCAGTAAAAGATGGTATATATTTTTTTGGTTTTTGAAAAGCCTTTATCACTTATACTGCTCAATTGACCTGTGTACAGTGGTAGTGCTGTGAAGAATCGGTGCCAGTAATGCTGTGCTGTGGCGCATGATGAGTTGAATGGTGTCAGACTGCAGAAAGACCAGGACTTGTCTTGCTAAAAGACGTATTGGTGAGTAAGTTGACGTTGTTTAGTGTTATTTCATGCGATGAACCGTTAAAGTCTCCCATGACCAAAGGATTGTTAACTGAATCAGCCGATGCGAGTTTTTTTTTTGTCGTGCGAACTGAGAGACTTCTGCCATCGGTGAATGCTTGCAAATCGCAAATTCTTGTAAATCTACCTATACACGGGTGATTTGAAATTGTTGTCAGATACTCCCAAAAAGCATGTACTCACCTATTGCGACTAAAATGAAACCCAATCAAACAAACAAACAAGTAACAACGGCCTAATTTTAATATGAATGTGGCAGAAATTAGAAAGGTTTTCAACAAAAATGATGAAAAAAAAATTGTTTATTACACCTCACTCATGATTAATAGTCTGGTCAGGTTTTCATTCGTGTTATGTAACTTGTCACTTATTTATTGCCATATTTTGAGATCAGAGTGAGATTTCTGTGTAGCATTATACTTGAATGTGCATTCAAGTTCTTTTACACCTTCATACATAAACGAATAGAACGACATTTCCAAAATAGTATGCATAAGAGATTTCCGTATATGGCTATACTTTTGTAAAACGTACAATACTGCCGCAGGTCACATTTGAAAAGCAGAACGTCTAAAATTTATCTCGATAGACCAAAACTTTGTTGGAATCTCCGTTGACGTGGAATCTGCTTAGAACGCTCCATTCAAGTTTGGATGACCTTGGATGACCCTCACAAGGCCATGTCCACAAAAGCCGCCATTTTAGTTTTGCATTATATTGCAAATTTAGTAACAAAGCGATTTTTGTTAAAGCAATAGACACTTTGCATAAATGGCGCCTACATAAGGATAAAAATACTTTGTACATCCTAAACCTCGTGTTAATGTTTCCAGACAAAAGGATTTTTCACATGAATGTGAGGCTTAGGATGTTATAAGTATTGTTAGTATCACCCAACTAGTGGACTAATGCAAATCCTGCATTTTGATTGGCTACGCTACTAGGGGACTATTAGTAATAGTCATCGAGTAGCGAAATTGGCGCCATCGAGCGTGACGCTTTCTTTCGTTTTATTCCCAAATAAATATTTCTTCAACTTGCATTTGCTAACTTTATTATTTACCTTTTCTGTCCGACTAGTTGGGTGATACTAAAACAACTAGACCCTTCGCCCTCAAGGGCCACGGGTCAATAGCCCATGAGGCGAAGCCTCATGGGCTATTGACCCGTAGCCCTTGCGGGCTACGGGTCTAATTGTTAATTAATCAAATATCGGCACCATTTATGTGCATCATGTAGCAGCTCTCACAAGGTCCCACATGAATGGCTCGATACCCTTGGACAGAACAATAGAACAAACAACAGAAACAATGCCTCTAGCCCTAAAACAATAACAAGGGACTTAAGAAATCAAAACGGCGACGTCGAGGACAACGTCGATTAAAAAATGAATTTATATTTTACCTATGAATCTCGCGATACTCTAAGGCCATTTTTTTTTTGCTGTTTCTCACTGTCAAGACTATCTCGAAACTGAATCTGGAACACAGCGATAAATTTGAAATTGAAACTTTAAAAATAAGCCGTCGTCGTCCAAGTTCTCCAGAAAACGCAACATTTGGTCACTTCACGTCGTTGTTTTTCAGAGGACGGCAAAGAAATGTACCAAGAATTATAACGCACGAGCACAGCCGTTGTTCTGCTCATTAAACCTTTTGTTTAGAGACGTTCCCGTTCCCGTCGTGGTTTTCTTAAATTCACTAATAACAGCTGCTGCACTATGTGACAAGTACAATTACAAGCTTACAAGAGCTGCTACTATACACTTCCGATTTATGTAAAGAGTCTATCCGGTATCTACAATGAATATTCGGATATTTCAATTTGTTTGTTCGTTTGTTTAAGATAATAAATTGGAAAATAGGAATATTAAAAGTAACGTTATTCTACGTTCGACGCATCCAGCATCATAATTCAAATTTCGAGAAATTGTCCGTCACTTGTGTCAGAATGCAAGCCACGTTTTGTAGGTACTCGTAATTGCCCGTTATCCCGTTTGAAAATGCGATTTCCGCGGAGATGTTTATTTATGTGTTTATTTGTCTTGTATTCATTGTATAAACCCATCATTACGTTCTATAAACGTAGATTATTTCTGCACCGTCTATAGTATCACTGCGAGATTGCATTCCCATCTGTGCATTTTTTTGTACAATTTATTCAATGCAAGCCCATGAAAAGGGAATAAAGTACTGACATGGATTTTTTTTTGTATTTTTTTTTTTTCAGAGTTGCTCAGCTACCAGGTGGGTTCTTCGGGACTCCTCTAGATTCTCGTGGACGATTGATGCCTACTAACATGCAGTGTATTTATTATGTATTACGCCTGCGTGGTATCTGTACTCTGTGCTACATTAGATAAAGAGCAAATGTTATCGTTGCAAGTATATTCATAGAAAATATAAGACTTCAGTTCCAAGACAGTTTCGCTGTAGAAAATCAGAACGTGCTATAGAGAATTTACTTTTCCAGTTTGGATAGAGTTGAGACTGAATTTGTATTTTGGAGGGAGTTAATAAGTCCAATTTGTTACCAAATTACTTATCTTGAGAAACAACTTTCAAAAAAAATCTTAAAGAAGTTTCAAAATACTTGCGATGTATTGATTACTACATGAGGCCAAGTCAAGCGGGCAGCCAGAAATGTCGTGTTTACCTGTCAAGTAATACGGGTAATATTTTCTTGCAATTTTTCGCTCAGCAATGTTGTGTTTTCAGTTGAAAAGAGTTGTTGTGCGTATTATCATCAGTGTTGTAAGTTGCTGCAAAAAGGTTGTACCAAGGAGAACTCGTCGAGTAACGTCCTCGCGCAACATGATGCCGCAACTTATAACATGGCTGTAAATACTCGTGGAAACGCTTTTAACTTACAACACAACATTATTGAGCTACTAGTTGCAAGAAAATATTACCCGTATTACTTGACAGGTAAACAGTAAATTTCTGGTTGCACTTATTTGCTTTTTGAAGGGTTTATATTTCATATTCCATGTTTTGTCTGCAATAACGCGATTAAGTTGTCTTATCCATCGATATGTTTCAAAGAAGTTTACTTGGTTTACACAAAGCTAATTTTTGCCAGAAAGCTATCGGCCAGTTTTGAATTTTTTTGTCAAACGTTTGTCTTTATTGCTTAATTAGCGATTTTTGCGAAAGATTTATTTCGTACATAATTTGGTTTAAAATGGAATTTACATTGATCTTTATAGTTATTGCGGATCTTGTGTACTTAGTTTTAGTTTTCATGGATTTTGCATGTAATATTGCTATTGAACTTTGCAATTAGAGATTTGTGACACCAGAAATAAACTAAATTGATTTTACAACTTGTATATTTAGTTGACACTTTACTAGAGGAAATAAAAGAAACCATTGTTACCAACAAATGAGTCTTGCTTTATTTGAAAGTAATAAAATGAAAATAATAAAGAAACAAAACAAGGAAAATAAATTTTAAAATATTGCGCTTTTAAAGGGGCCTGGAAACTAGTGAAAATGTAGGCTATCTCTTTTACTGTTTTTTGACTATGTAGGGTTGCCGACGCGGGAAAACTTTCTGCACGTTTAAACAGGGTCTAGGAACAAGTCAAAATAAATGCTGGCGTTTGATGGGGCAAATCTGACAGCGAACTGCCCAGATTTTTCCCGCCAAAAGACTTAGTTTATTTTTGACAAATTTCTAGACTCCATTTAAAACAGCAGACTTTTTTCCCGCCAAAAGACTTATTATTTTTGATAAATTTATAGACTCTAAGCGCAGACTTTCTTCCCGCAAAAAGACTTAGTTTTTTTCGACAGCGCAAACGTTTTTCACCAAAAGACTTGTAATTTTATTTGTAAACCTCTTGGCCCATTTTAAGAGCGCGTGTTGACATCTCGCCAAAAGACTCGTGTAGAGAGCTTTCACGTTATTTATTAACTGTATTTGCGTGTGTGAGCTTCGTTATACAGCGCCTTCAATAATGATTCAACAGAACGATGTCATTCTTTCACTCCTGGAAAAAAACAGAAAAATAAACATTAAAATAAAGTTTTTTTTTGAAAAACGATTACTGAATAATGATAACTCTGTCGTAAACTGTCTGTCTTAAACTGGCCTAACAGTAGCAAAATTCAAATTTTGTCTTGAATTTTACTCCAAACATCTTGCGGACAAGACAGTTTGTAACGTATAATTCAAACAATTCTTGAGTATGAAGCTCACACTTGTAAGTCTTCTTAACTATTCTGGCGTTGTGCAACAAGTCAAGCACAGTAGCATATCACTAAATGATTATAAATTTTTAAGTATGAACTTATTCGAATATTTAGGTTTATCTCAGTTAAAAACGAAATATTGACGTGAAGTAATTAAAAGCAAAAACGCGCCACAAAAGGTGATTTTCAAAGAGGCCGTCACATATTTGTGAATTAACAGTTGCTGGAAATTTAAGAAAAATAAATTCGACTAGTGTTTTGTTGGCTACTTATCGTACAGCTTCTTAAATTATTTGGGTATGCAAGACATATAACCCTAGAATTAATACAGACAAGCGTTTGACGGCTAGATTGTAGAATACTGGGTCACTCATTTACATCTCATTGAATTTGAATGGTTTCTTTAGTTTCTACATGGTTCGTTCTCAGAAGACTTGAGGGATATGTTAATAACTGGCCCGGTATTGTACAATCGCTCCAGTTTGACTGCAATAATATCATGACCACCGTACTACGTGCATTTATTCATCAACGAGCGAAATTTCACTGACTGAGGATATTTTGCATTTTCAAGTACATAATTTGACATGTTTTGTGTCCCAGGTGCGAAACTAAAATGTAAAGTTAATGAGACGATATGTCAAAGACAAGAGTAGGAGCAAAGTTCCTTTTACAGTGCCTGTTAATGTTTTACAGAGATTATCAGATGAAGTGGAGAAATTTTTTGACATTTTAACTATCATTCTCTCTAATTTCTCCTTAAATTTGCCACATATGTCGTTAGGCCGCGAAAATCTCCGAAACTCGTCTTTTGATTATTTCAAGAAGACGCGATCTGATTGCAAACAATAACACGTTATACCTCATTCCCGCGGCCATTATTCCACTTTCTATTCTGAAATTTTGTTATCCTTGCATTCTATTATATTACTCTTCACTCCTTAAAGCTGGTCAAACGAGTTACAAAAAAGGAGCTTCCTCAGTCCAAAGTAAAAATATCACTAGAAACAATACGTGAAATAGAAACCCATTCAACTCTTTTTTCATGGTCAACATGGCTTGCGTCAGGGATCGCGGGCGCGTGCGCCCAACGACGACGTCGCGCAACATGGCGGCCATACTCCAGCTAATTCCAAGTCTTGGTTTACAGCGTACGTCTTTGATATTTGACATCCATGTTATGCTCAATTGATACCTGTCAAAACAAGGTATCGGCTGGCCAGTAGACGTCACTATATCGCAGGCTCAGGTTTATAGTTCATCGAGGTCATCTGCTTTGTTTAAAGGTGACCGCTGACCAAGCACTTGTTACCCTCGGTAACTTCGAACTCTCGATAACTCGGACCTCCCGCTAACTTGAAGCAATTTTCGTTTCCCTTCAGGACGATTTTCTATATAATCTTACCCTCGATAACTCGAACCATGTCTGTCAATACGTGACAAGTCAAAACAAACAGTGTACTGTAGTCCGTGTGAACTTTTTTCTTTCTTTTACTTTACACAAAACGTGTCAGTTCAGTTCAGGTTCCGCTACTTTTCACAAAGTGTCAATTTTCCAAATCCCTTAATTTTCTTTGATTTTGAAATATTCTATTTTCCCATTACCATTACCTGACCTGAGGCAACCATGACAATGTAAGCTTACGAGTCTCGATTTATTCGGAATTAGTTCCCCTGAAAGTTGTAACTACTTCGAAGTTTTTTTCCAAAAAAAAATACAAGTAATTTTAAGCGAATTTTAAGCGAGGATATGTGACGTCGTTTCTTATCGATAACAATAAGGCATTAAAATAAACAAAAATGTAATTAATTATAAGTAAATATTGTTAACTTACCATGAGAGAATGCTGTTGTCAGCGTGATAACAGTTTGAACCGCTGCGAAGAGAAGAAATACAATTAATAAAATATAATCATGAAAAAAGCCAATCACCTGCAGATTTAATAGGAAAAACATCGGCTTATGCTTTTAGGTACTTTCATTCAACATTGTTTTAAAGTCTTTGTTAAACCAACTTACACAAGCTTTTCCCATCCAAAATTCAGATTTCCTACACCAATTTACTGAGCTGAATCGATAACCTTTGTTTCGCGGTTGCTCATCATAACGGTGTCGAATCACTGTGCGTCAGTATTAAGCATTATTAAGCGCAACGTATAGGGGTTGATTGCCGCCATAGATGTTTAAAATTTAACGGCATCACAGACCCCTTTCCTTAGTATTTTTTAACCTCCACAAAAGCTATATTTCAATAAGGTCGCCTCTAGTGTTGCCTCTAGTGTTGCCATGGTAACTTCTGCGTCGTGATGATAATTTTGTCAATGTGTTGTAGAACATTTTACAAACTGTATCGATTTATAAAAGTGCGGGAACTCACACATTCTTAGCTTAACCTTGTTTCAGTTCTCAAACCCCAATACTAATGCTGTATCCCGGTGAACCAGAATGTCCCTGGGTAACTTTAAATTAACTAGAACTTGAAGAATTAGAATTCCTTTTGAATATGGAAATCATACTAACGTACCAAAGACAAGTCAAAAACACGTCAATACCATAGCCTTTGGGTGGGGAGGGGTGGGGAGTTGCACGTTATCTAAATTCAGATCCTTCTGATCCGTCACAGCTTGAATTAAAATTTTTTCAACCCGGTATTCCCCTCTTTTACGTCGTCTCTGTGTTCTTATAAGATAGGCCCTTTGCACGATCTGGTCACCTGGTACAAAATCACACATGCTGGAACGCAAGTTGCACTGTGGGACTTCCAAAACAAAGGCAGGTCAAGGTGGACTGGTGTGAGTTGTTTTGTTTTGGAAGTCCCACTGTGCAAACTTGCGTCCCAGCATGTGTGATTTTGTACCATGTGACCGGCCCGGTTACCGGATTGTGCAAAGGGCTTCTTGTTTCCTAGATATGGCAAAAGATTCAACTGAAAATCACTTACCGGCCGCAAACAGCCAATCATCAACTTAACGTACTTCACAAGCTTCATGCGCTGTGTCTGCAAGTCTTGTACCGTGTGAAAGAAAAAAAGAAAATTAGTCGCTAAGATTACATCTTGAGCTATAACGGTAGAGTATTTTCACCAACATTACACTATTTCCGAAAATAAACTCCCCAAACACCAGCCCACATAACAAGTACCCCCCCCCCCCCCCTCAAAAAAAAGGCAAAATGTAAGCTCAGGGGTCGAAAATTAGATTTGGCTCTTAAAGTGAAATATAACTTCTTCCAAATGTAAGCCAGCTATTGCAGAATTTGTTCGATTTTTATGTCTCCATAGATTTGTGATGTTCCTACAACTGTTCAGTGAACTGTAGAATATAAATGCCTTCGTGCTTCATGTCCGTGGCTGTGGAGGTTTACCCTATACTTCAATGCTCTTAACGTTTCTCATTCAAAAGTCACTTCGAAATATGAATCAAAATATATTTGAAACACAAAATCTTTTTCCAAAATAATCCCCCACCAAAAAAGTTTTTAAAGAAATACGATGCCAAGGCTTATTGTGGAGATTTTACGATACAATGGTCCCAAATTAAATACTGTTGCGTTCAAAAAGATTTTAATGCCATACTTACTGAAAATGCTTACTATAGTCTTCTACACTTCGCCTTTTTAAAACTGTTGTTTACAGTCTATCTGAAAAATGAAAAGATTGTACATCAATTTTGTCCTGGAGAAAGAGTTGTTTGCCTCAACATAAACAACGTTCTCCGTGTCTCCGTTAGTCGCCGGTTGGGAAGCGGCGTTGAAAACTTACACCAAGAATGTTAACAAATATCAATTGGTTTAGAATTTATTTCTATAATTCTACCAACAGGAGAAGCATCCTTCGAAGACTTAACTGTTATGCTCAGAGATAAAAAGCTCTGCTCGCAACTTCCATTGTAAACCCCGTGTGTCTTACCTTCGAGTCAGTCTACACTGGCTTATCTCGTTCAGTGCCGTTTCATTATCCATAATTTCGCTTTGGAGCATTTCTCCTTTCCATTATACTTACGCCAGTCGTCTTGTTTACCAGCTTTGTGTGGCAAACGTTCATCTTCTTTGCAGAAACATAAACCAGAGACCAACGAAGGTCATGGCAAGTCGGAGTTGCGATGAATAATTATCAGCGCAAGCGTGCGCTCTTTGAATTAAATCTACAATTCAAATTTGTAATCATAATTGATCAAAACAACAGCATGCATCGAACTGAAAATTTGCGTCACATTTATCCCCGATCCGATTAAATGATAGATTTTAACGAAGTTTCAGATTTCGGAGGCTACAGTGGCGACTGACATATACTGGAAGAGGGAATGCACAGGAACAGAAAAGAAATGTAATAAATTAAAGGCGAATGAAGAAAAATGCTTATTAATCAGTAAGATAAGACTTTCGTGGACCACGAAATCCTGGAAACGTATCCAGATAATGAAGGAGTTGTTAGATTTATGCGTTATCCGATTTCATTCCCGCTTTGGGATCGTTCATTCCTCTTGTTTCTTCCACCTCCAAAAGAAATCGACTGGTTTGGCAAGCGAGCTTTTATTCAGATCCAGAAAGATGCCTGTCATCCGTCAAAACCGGAGGGAGCTGATGGCCTTGTGAGAGCGACCAACGGAGGAAATTTCATCGTGATTATCCCTGACGAAAACAATCCGAGCGCAGCATGTACGCTGTTCAGTCTCTCCAAGAATAACTACAATGGATGGCTGCCAACAAAGCACATCGAGTGGATTGTCCGAAGGAAAGTTACCGCTACGTTCAACCAGTATTTGGCAAGCATGGTCGAAGGTTACGAGAAATACTTCAAGCAAAAATAATTTTTTTAGTGAAATTTGACCTGATTCACGTTGCTATGAAAACAAAGGACAATATAGCATCTTTCAGTAGCTGAGATAGTTGTCTTGTATTGCCAATACGAATGTAACCAAACCACTCATAAACATCATTGTAATCGATTGTATCGCAATACAGTAAATATTTTGGCAATAACGTAGTGTTTAAAGATCTTTTAGATCAGACTTGACAATAGCATAACTTTGCTACAAATGAACAAGAGGACCTCAGGTGGCTTGAACAAAGGAATTCAGATGGTTCTTTAGACCTTTCCCGCATTCCAACAAGCAATAGCGCCGAGTCGAGGTCAGCGTGGACAAAAATACAACAAATGTATGAAAATGTCCACCCCAACCTCGCTCTGGTGCTATTGTTCGTACGCACTGAAGTGGAATGCGGGAAAGATCTAAATGATTGAAGACCTGGCAAAACATTGAGTTGATGCAGTTGCGTAAGATGTAAATCTTTAACAAACCATTTTACACGGCACGCACATTCTAAGATTAAAACTTTTTTAATGCCAGTTTTCTTAGAAAAAGTAAAGCCTCAGTACTAACCAAATGTAAAAGTCTTGACCGTGGCTTTGTTTTCAATTTACAAGAACACTCAAGAAGCAGGGAGAAATACTCGTTCTCCGCTCGTGTTTCACTTACTTGCTTGTATTCTTTATATTTAACAATATGATTATGAGCTTAAGATTTCTATTTATACAATAGAGTGTTTCTGTCGAGGAACTATAAGCTAATAGTTGCTCCGCGGAAATTTGATGTTCTTCGAGGGTGAATTTACCTAATTTTCTGTTTTAATTATCTTTTTTGTAACTAAGAGTTTTTTCCTATTTGGGTAATAAAGCGCGTGTTGTTGTAGAATATAGCTGCTGCATTTTTTAGTAGTTTTTAGTAGTATCTTTTGTAGTGTTTCGCTTGTTTGTTTTACTGCCTAACTTGATAATAATAATAACGATAATAATAATAATAATAATAATAATAATATATTTTTTTAATAATATCAAACTTTATTGAATACTATTTCATAAAAACTTGAATCTTACATGCATCTGGCAAAAATTTAGAAATTCTGTTCTTCCTTAAGTTTTTTCTCTAAAATAATTTCTGTAATAATAATAATAAAAGACAATAATTTACAACACAGTCCTAAGAAAATACGCGCGCTGATTGGTTAAAAATCACAGTGTTTTCATTAAACAATTAGATTATGAACTTGAGATTTCTATTTAAACAATAGAGTGTTTCTGTTGAAGAACTATCTGTTGATAGTTGCCCCTGAGGAAATTTGATGTTCTTAAAACAAATATTTGCCCGAGAAGCGAAGCTTCGATGGCAAATATGCTAGTTTTAAGAACATCAAATCTCCAAGGGGCAACTATCAGACCGATATATAGTTCCGAGACATAAACACTCTATCGTCTTTATTGTTCATCACTAAATTTTCTTCCTCGCGCCAGTTCAAAAATCATATCGAATTACTTTCAACTTTTTTAGATGAAAGCCGTGAAAGCCATATGTAAAATTTAGATTTCATTTGTCTATTTTTTTTTTTATAAGCTGGCTTGTTTACAGAAAATTTTTCACGGACGGGTACTCTCGATCCGGGTATTTTCCTCGGACGGGCACTATGGGCTGATAGTGTCTCTCTGCGGATGAACACTATCGCGTTACGTGATCAATTTAAACCAATAAGAATCGGAGAAAATTTAGTGATGAACTATAACGCGTGATAGTATACGAGGGTGAAGCCCAAGTCAACTATCACGCATAGAAATCGAGAGTGAATAGTCTAATTGTTTTAGTATAAACCTACTAGTCGTTCAGAAATTTAATCTCAATCCTCTTCAAAGACACTTCGAAAACACAAAGCTGTTACGCTACTCACTATCTATCACAGAGTAGATAGTGAGTGGCGTAGCCAATCAGAAAACGGCATTGTGATAGAACGCTAGTACAGTCAAACCTGTATATAACGGTCACCCTTGGGAAATGGCCAGGTGACCGTTATATACAGGTGACCGCTATACGCAGGTCAACTGAACAGTAAATATAAGGGACGATTTTTGGGAGATTGTTCAGTGATCGTTATACACAGGGTGACCGCTATATACAGGACCGTTATATGCAGGTTTGACTGTAGATTTATACCAATAAAGATTATGAGCTCGAGATTTCTATTGCGCGATAGCTGACTAGGGCGCAGCCCGAGTTAACTATCACGCATAGAAATCGAGAGCAAATAATCTAATTGTTTTAGTATAAATCTACTAGTCGTGCAAAACTTCATCTAAATCCTCTTCACAGACGCTTCAAAAACGCCAAGAAACGGCCGTCATTTTGTTAACAAGGGCACACTGCTACGCTACTCACTATCTATCACAGAATAGATAGTGAGTAGAGTAGCCAATCAGAGAACGACATTCGTGAGAGAACGCTAGTAGATTTATACTAAAACTCGATAGAAACACAGTACATGCTATCTATTTCCGAAATAATAATCATCATCATCATCATCATCATAAAATATTCTATGGCGTCAGTATCCAAATGTTCAAAAGCGTTTTGCAATAACTATCAGCGAAAATCTAAAACACTTAATCTAACAATTAAAAAGATTGGTCGAAAATAAATTGCAAAAAGGCCTTTTTTTAAAAAAGAAAAGAAACGTTCTGAGTCTATTTTTAAAGACGATGCGTAAATTGAATCAGAATTCATGTTAGCCTGAGACTCCCTTGTCTTTTTGCTCGGTGGGAGACAAGAGGAAAATAATCTGCTCACACCAACTCGATTTCCTATCGTACATGCGCGAACTACACCAGCATGCCGAACGTGTCGTGCATTGTCATGCAAAACGTATTTTTAGTCATCTTGCGGTCAATTGTGGTGAATTCAGGTGAATTACTTGAATTCCGGCTTTTCCGCCGTTTACTACAGAAATTTCGCAAACGTCTACGAGGTAACCAGCGACTAAAAAACTGACGAATTAAACTAAAACTGGCTTCATTCAAGACCATGCTGTTCAGCACCTGCTTCGGAAACTGATGGACAACATGTTGTTAAAGAATTTTAAACTATCAACCCTCACATCACGTGCCTTTGACAATGAAGAGCTTGTTGAATTCGATTAATATACAGCAATAGATTCTGGAACTGTCAAAATAGCCTTCGAACGCAGACGTATTTCCGGCTGTCGCTTGTCTCCGACGTAATGACTTTTGTTTATCCTTGGCTAATCAGATTCCATGATAGAATGAAACTCGAGTGCTCCTCGTAGCGAATACCTCGCGCAGTGATTCTGGGGCTACTTAAGCTAAGCTGTGATTGACTTAAAATCCCTACGTCACAGAAATCGTTTCCTGGCTCGGGTTCGCAGACGTTATTTTCGGCGGAGACAAGCGACAGCCGGAAATACGTCTGCGTTCGCAGGCTACTGTGAAAACAGCAAAAGATCAAAGATTACCAGTTATTCGTCGGACACAAGTTTTAAATCGTGACGATCGAACCCTTGTCAGTGCAGTGTTGCCAATTGCAATTTTTAGCCAACCACGGGGTAGCAGATATTGTCGGCAGTCTTGTAAACGGACAACGACTTGAATCTTATCTGCCATGCTTTAGTTTTAAACCGGTTAAAACTTGTCAAAAGCCGGTATTTTTCATTTATTCTTTCCAGATTCTGGACGAGCGGTTGCGAGCAGAGGTTTCCTCTAATCTCTGACCGAGCAGAACTCTGTCTCGCAGCGCATGCACGCACGTATTTTTTGCTTCGGCGAATAATTGTTTAACATAATTGATGGAATTATTCTGGCATTTTGATTGGTTCTTACCTATGATCAATTAGAGGACAGACGCTTAGAGACGTCCTTAACCTTTTTTTTTTCGTTATCATATCAAACAAATAGATTTCATGTTGCCGCTCGTCTGTTTAGGAATAGATCGCAGAAGACGTCAAAATGTGGTAAGAACCTCAGTAACATACTCGGCTATGTACATTTTTTTTTTGTTCTTACCACATTTTGACGTCTTCTGCGATCAATTACTGAACAGACGCACGGCAACATGGAATCTATTTGTATAATCGAGATTTTTACGTGACTTTGTATTGATTTGGCTCGAAAGGCGCGTGACAGAGTGATTATTGTCTTATTCAAGGTTGATTTGATTATCGAACTCATTTTACTCATCCGTTGCTTCTAGCTGCTTTTCAGTCGGCCGGAGAACAAAGACCCAACTGAGATTGAACACTTTGAAAAACTATAAGGTATGAAAACTTTGATGCCGACGTACCTCAGTTACTCCGTGTTCTAGCCTAGAGGTGACTCTTTAAGTTTGGCGTCATTAGGGGTGGTGAATGGTCCTTTAAAAAGCCATGGTCTCGCAAAATTTTCGCCGAATTTCACGGGTCTCGCAGTCTCGTTTTTTAGCGGTTATGTGCGTCTCGCAGTCTCAATTTTTCTCACAAAGCTGTCTCGCAGTCTCGATTGTTTTCAAGGCTAAGAAAGTCGTCAAGTACCGATTTGTCTATTCTTTTATAAAGTTAAATGACATCACAACATCTTAGAACCTGAACGTCTTGAGTTCGCATTTAAAACACTTTAAAGTCTCGGTCTCGTAATTGAAGAAATCAAAATGTCTCGGGCTTGCAAAGAAAAACGCTAATCTCTTCGTCTTGCAAAGTCTCGCATTTACCATTCGCCACCCCTGTCATTGAATAACTCAAAATATTTTGCATGTTTGGAACACTTGGTGTGTGCCGATCCGCGCGTTTGAGCGAATTCGAGCCCGAATATTTGGCTTCTTGCGCAGGGATACGTATTTTCTGGTCAGGATTTCGTTTTGGATGTCTAATTAGGATCCCCAGTCAGAATTTTTGGTCAGAATTTCGAGTCAGGGTCTTAAGTCAGGATATCATTTCAAGCCCAGGTTCGGTCATCCGTTCAGAAGTCACAATTATTCAGTCACAATTCTTTCTTATTTTAGTAACATTTCAGTTATATCAATAGGTGAATATCTACTAATATCTAAGTCAGTAATATAATGGCATGAGGCTAATTTAGTGAACTCTTTTACACAACAGTCCGTTCCATCTTGACTTTATTTACAAGCTGCAAACACAGGCATCGATATTATATAGGCATCATTCAAATTTTCAAACAACTGCGATTTTTTTAATTTTTTGGAAAGCGAACTTGACTTGCAGATGTTGCGCGCATGAAACATGATCCCTAGAGTTCCGCATGATTTCACGCAAAACTTATCATTAGCGGCAAGCAGTTCGCTTGTCGTTCGTCGCTTTTTTTTAGGGACAAACAAACAAACAAAAAAGTCAATCATTCTTTCGTATTTTAGTAATTGAAAGTTTTTGTTTGGGCCAATAAATTATATATGATATTTATTACAGCCGATGTTTTAAATTCTGGACGCTTTGACTCGATTTCGTTTTGTGAAAAATTTAAAATTAACTTTTAATTGGTTTCCACTGGGTTTCCAGTGCTCTCAAATTTTCATTTTCACTAGCCAAAATGGCTAGTGAAGCGCAAAATCCACTAGCCCAAATGGAACTTTTACTAGTCTGTGGCGAGTTGGCTACCGTTAGTCTCGAACCCTGGAATACGATTAATACGTGACATTATGCTGTTGGCCATTGCGTTACAATTTTAGCCGTTTATAAGACAATTTATGAGAATGCTTCGAAAATTACTCTAAATGCTACGTGTAGAAAACAATTTGAATAAAATGCCTTACCTTACCTAAAGAGAATTAGGCAAGTTTTACTTTCTGGCGGTTTGCTTCCTCTAAAGAGAATTTCTCTTCAGGGGAAGCAAACCGCCAGAAAGTAAAACTCGCCTAAATGGCTTTAAACCAACTCCAGGAACCCAGAGCCATCAAAATAACGCAATGTAAACATAAGGTAAGCCATTTTATCCAAATTATTTTCTACACGTAGCATTTAGAGTAATTTTCGAAGCATTCTCATAAATTGTCTTATAAACGGCTAAAATTGTAACGCAATGGCCAACAGCATAATGTCACGTATTAATCATATTCAACGTCTGGGCCGCCTGTGTTAAACTTCAGAATTTCTTACGATACCTTCTGAATTGTTTTTCTCCCAAAATCCATCTTCAGGATCTTTGAAATCGTTTTCAATTTGTCCTAGATGAGAATCTCGGCCATTTCGAAGCGAATTCATTTGATCGCGCCAAAATCGTCATGCTGGCCATACTGCTGCATATTGTAATTGGAGAGTATTTTTTGACCTTGAAATGCTGCTCGAAGATGGCGAAATCCGAACTCGTGGTTGGGAGACCTTGAAATCCTGCTCGAAGATGGCGAAGCGCGAACCTTGAAACGCGAACAAGAATCTTGAAATGCTGTTAGAAGATGGCGAAACGCGAACTCGTGGCCGCGAGAACCTTGAAATCAAGAATTTCATGTACCCGACACCACTCGAGCCGTTTTGTGAGCCCGCGTTCCTTGCCCCACGTTACCCGAGACCACCGTGCGTGCCTAGTTTCATCAAATCGAGAACGTTTCGCATACTACCAACACATTTCTTACTTTTTTGAAATTCCTTGTATGTATACACGCGGGGAATCCTAAGGTGCCTCTTCGGGTTTTGGCCTCTGGGCCAAAACCCTGCGGGGGCAATAACTGTTTCTCGAATTGCGTTACAATACTGAGTTCTGCAATGTTTCGAAATACATTTTGCTTTTTTGATTGAGAGGCATGTACTAAACAAGAGACTACCATCCGAGAGAACGCATCCCACGCATGGGCATCTTCAGATGATAATCTTTTTTAATCTAATTTTAGCGCGTGGTCACACTTCAAGGCTGTTTTAGGAAAGACACCCGACTGGTCAATTTAAATGACGTTAAAATTTCATTTAACTTTAAAAGTTAATTGAATATGCAAAAAATTGCGCCTGGATTTACGGAGTGCAGGAGCAAGTGAAATTCTACTTGTCCTGCGCTTTGAAAGAGCTTTCCAAAGAGATCTTTTTCTCTTTAATCCGTTCAGTACCTTTCGAGAAACGACATTCGGGGGGGTTTGAATGCAACTCTTGTCAGCAGCCATGGCGCCTCATGTGAATCAGTCACGTAGAGAAATGACAAGACGTATTTTCGAAGTAGACTTAGGATAAGCACATAATCTCTTTACTAAAACCTGAGCTACCGAAATGAATGAAACTATCAAAACAACCAAAACCCTGACTGTCCTGGATTTCTAGCCACGATCTTGGCTAACAGTTATAATTGGCATTTTTTGTCATTCTGTAATCAGTCAATTTTCGGCAAGTCAACAAAAAAAAAAGTAGATTAGAAGACTGCCATATTCAAATTCTAGTCCTCTAGCATCCTGGCCGGGCCGCCATTTTGATCGACATATAAAAACTAACATGAAATTTTAAGAAAACAGACCTAGCACCATGTGACTCCAAATACGCGCGATGGTTTGATTTTTTACGCCTAACAGCTGAACGTTTTGCCTGTTTTCGACCAGCAGTTTACCCCCTTGAGACGCTCTAATACAGTTTGATCCTCCATAACAAAAGCAGCGTCTCTTTGGTTCATTAGTCTCATTGCTAATGCAAATTTTCCGAATTTTTCAACAGCATAGCGTCTTCATCCAGGACTTATTCAGCTGCCTTGAGTGTTCAATCCACGAAAAAGTATGCAGTCCAAAGAAGACTTTTCCACCACTTTTTCGTACGAGAAGGAAATCGAGAGAGCCAAGTGGTACAAAGATGACCTGGATAAAGGTGGTTGGAAAGAGGTGCACAGAAGTCCTGGCCGCGTATATTGGATTAAAACCTTCCCCGAAGACGAGGTCCCGATAACAATGCTTGCTTCGATCGACCTTCCATTATCGGCGGAGATGTACATGGAAATTTTAGACCCGAAAAACCAGGATAAACGAGATAAGTGGGATAAGACTTTCGTGGATCACGAAATCCTGGAAACGTATCCAGATAATAAAGGAGTTGTTAGATTTATGCGTTATCCGATTTCATTCCCGCTTTGGGATCGTTCATTCCTCTTGTTTTTTCCACCTCCAAAAGAAATCGACTGGTTTGGCAAACAAGCTTTTATTCAGATCCAGAAAGATGCCTGGCACCCGTCAAAACCGAAGGGAGCTGATGGCCTTGTGAGAGCGACCAACGGAGGAAATTTCATCGTGATTATCCCTGACGAAAACAACCCAAGCGCAACGTGTACGCTGTTCAGTCTCTCCAAGAATAACTACAATGGATGGCTGCCAGCAAAGCACATCGAGTGGATTGTCGGAAGGAAAGTTCCCGCTTCGTTCGACCAGTTTTTGGCAAGTATGGTCGAGGGTTACGAGAAATACTTCAAGCAAAAATAACTTTTTTGGTGAAATTTGAACTGATTCAGTGCTTCAATAGCTGTTATATTTGAACGGCGTTTCTACAGAAACAAGGACAATATAGTATCATTTAGTACCTGAGATAATTGTCTTTTATTGTCTCTATGTATCTGACCAAACTACTTATAGACGTCATTGTAATCGACTGTATCACAATACCGTAAATATTTTCACAATAAACGCAAGGGTTAAAAACTTGTTCCTCGTGCTTTATTCGGGCTCGGGTGAGGAAGGGTGGAGGGGGGGGGGGGGGGGGGAAAGGGAGAGACGGGCTGTTATATATTTTGGTGGGATACTGTGTCTTAGTTCAAAAAAGAATACCGTTCGTTATAACAAAGTGCCATATAACAAGCGCTCTCATTGGTTTAAAAAAAAAAACGTGCTTGCAAAAGTACAAAGCTCGCAGTCCACGAATCGTGAGAAAAGCCATAGAAGTTAATAGAGGGAAATGGTTATGAACCTCCCCAAAGTTCTTTGTTGTATGTTTTTGTTCTCTTTTTTGGCCTTGACCGTGCACAAAAACACAATAGTTACTACTACTATCTACTACCGACCGAGGAGCTAACCAATAGAAATGTTTTATTACGTAACTCATGCATAGTGTATGTTTGTCGGGCTTCATAACCATTCCCCTTTATTAACTATGGAAAAGCTCACGAGACCATCCGGGTCTTTTCATTTCTGTGTAGGTGCAGCAGAACTCACTTCTCTCGCAAACTTAAGTAAAATTTCGCAACTGAATTAAAAACAACACAGGTTTGCCTCAAATGAACAAGAAGACCTCAGGAGGTGTGTGTTTTAAGCAAAGGCCGATTCACAAGCTCTTTAAAAAAAATAATCTAAAAGCCTGGCAAACATTGAGTTGATCCAGTCGCGTAAGATCCGTGTAACGAAACCATTTTACGTGGGCATTCTAAGAGTAAAACTTGTGAAAGCCAGTCTCTCAGAAAAAGTAAAGCTCTATTTTAATCTGAGTACAGAGCAAATATGAAAGCCTTGACCGTGGCGATGGACGCGTCCTCGATACCGTCTGTCAACATTCTAGAGTCTAGAGATATTTAATGCGTACCAGTACAGAATTTATAAGTTAGATTTCTGCTCCTTCAGTTTCCATATCGTTTTAAATTTATCTCCAAACATAGTTCAGATCATTGTGCCTTTTTGTCATGATCCCTTGTCACACCTCGCCATCGATGCGTCATCTTGCATAAAGTTGTAGATGAATAACTGCGTAAACATGTCCCTATCAACAGAATGTGCCGCAGCATTACTATCTTTCAGATACCCTAGTTATAAACCATTATTAAGCGGACACTTGGGAAGGTCACGAGGATGTCCGCTTAATAGAGGTTTCACTGTAATAATAAAAGATGCTAAATAAAAATTTTGACAATACGGGAACGAAATGATATGATCCTTATTTCGCTTGTCATCATTTGATTACCCATGAGATGATAGTTGATGAGACCGAAGGCTGAATCAACAATCACCTCACAGTTATCGAGAGAGAATAATCTAATTTTAGCAGAATTCTAACGGAAAGATACCTCAAATAACGGTTTCCAATTATTTCTCCGCATTTGCATTCAGTATTCAAGTAGAATTCTTACTCGCAGTCCAGGATATTTAAAAGCATGGGGAATGTAAAGTATATTGAAATCCTTTTTGAATTTTCTAAAAGCTAAAGATGCAAATAATTAGAAATATAAGGAGTAACGTTATTCGACGTTTCGATGTATCCAACATCATTATCAAGATAAAAATTGATAATTATGCTAATGACATAGCTTCACGCGAATAAAGTTCGATTGCACGTTCAATGATGGTTTGAGATCTTGTGTAAACGACATTTCCTAAACAAGGCAGACTAGTTTATTTCGGCACTTTTTGAGGACCGAGAAATTGTCCGCGATAGTTTCATATGTTTGCCAATCTTGAGCTTGTGTGTTCGATAATGCGTTGGTATAGGTGTCGGTTGGTAAAGCTGACCGACATAGTCGATGTCGCATAGACCACATTTCAAATGATATATCACGCTTTACGAGTGAATATATGAAAGACCATATATTTCAACTGCGGAGAAAGATATGAAGATATGATTGATCATCGCAGTTATACACAGAGCTCAAGCAGTTGTGAAATTAAAGGCTCTAATTTCACAACTGCTTAAGCTGTGTGCATAACTGTGATGATCAATCATATCGTCATATCACGCATTGTTCGCTTATGATCTTCGGTTTTGGCTCTCGAGTCTTGAAGATGTTGCCGACTTTCTTACTACTGAAGACTGGATGCAGAGAGACAACGATTTTAGCACTAAGATTTTGTAGCTGTCTCCTTGTCTGCTCCTTAGTTTTCTGGTCAATGAAAGGAAGCGAAAACATGACCATGGGAAGAGTGTTGATGCTCTTGTCTCTTGCTTCACCCGGTACATTGTCAGCTACAATATTGAAATTTTTAAGACTGGACGCGGTCAGAAGAAAGAGGAGAATTCGAACACCAATGATAACATGCAACATTAGCAGTATCACTGCAACAAAAAGCAGTGTTAGAAATCAGCCCTGAGAAAAAACGCGCACTGATTGGTTAAAAATCGTGTTTCTATTAAACAATTAGATTATGAGCTCGAGATTTCTATCACTGACGCATAGAAATTGAGAGCGAATAATCTAATTTTTTTAGTATAAATCTACTAGTCGTTCAAAACTTGCATCTAAATCCTCTTCACAGACACAAACACAAAGAAGCGGCCCCCAGCGCACGCTGCTACGCTACTCACTATCTATCACAGAATTGAACGTGAGTAGCGTAGCCAATCAGAGGACGGCATTCGTGATAGAACGCTAGTAGATTTGTACTAAAACTCGATAGAAACACAGAACTAGCACGACCTGTTGACGTAATGATGGCGCAAGCAAAGAGAATTTACATTTTTATAATCAAAGTTAACAAGTTGTTTTCGTTTTTTCGTTGCGCTGTTTTCTAAAAGAAATAGAAAACATGTTCTCCGTGTTTCTATCGAGTTATAGAAACACTCGTGAAAGTTTGGGAGAACTCGAAAAAGCTGTGGAAACACTCGCCTGCGGCTCATGTTCCCACAGCATCATTCGTTCTCCCAAACTTCCACTTGTGTTTCTATAACTCGATAGAAACACGGTACATGTTTCTATTTCTTAAATACAGTTCACGACAGTTTATGAGTATCTTTCATAGTCAGGCTCAATTCCTGTCAGGTATCCACTCATAGAAGATTAAAAACAAAGGAAAAGTCTAACTCTTAAGCTCCCAAAGTGTCTGCGGCCGCTTACAGGAATGTCTGGTCTCCTTGCGGGAATGAATAAATGCATAGTTTTTAAGGAGTTCAAATGCATTGAGTTTTGTCTGTGAGGCGGTCGTTAGTAAAGATTTCAGCCTTCGACAATGTCCATTAAGAGAGCTTCCACTGTAATTGATAGAGGATCTCAGTGAGGTTGAGGCGTTTACGGCTTAAGGTTAATTTATTTTTCTTACGGTAACAGAAATCTTGGAAATTAATTACCATTGTTTTAAAAAGTTAATCAAGTTAAATAACTTTTATTGTTTTATATGATTAAAAATTATTTTGATAACTGTAAAACATATTTAATGTCTTAGGATCATACTGGGATGGGAAACGTGTTATTAGTATTATTATTATTATTATTATTATTATTATTATTATTATTATTACCGAAAACTTAAGGAAAACTTAAGGAACAACAGAATTTCTGAATTTTTTACCAGATACATGTAAGATTCAAGTTTGTATGAAAAGTGCTCAATAAAGTTTGCTATTATTTAAATTAAAAAAAAATATATTATTATTATTATTATTATTATTATTATTATTATTATTATTATTATGATCATCATCATAGGAGTTGTAGGCTAATATAGGTTACTGAGCTCTTCCTGTACTGCCAAGCCACGTCTTAACTTTCACCTCCATGTCCAAAACTTTTTTACAGTTAACATCTTTTCACGGCTAACGGTTAAAATTTCCCAATTTTTTACACCCAACAGCTGAACGTTTGGCCTGTTTTCGGCCAGCAGTTAACCTCCTTGAGACCCTCTAGTGATCCTCCATAACAAAAGCAGCGTCTCTTTGGTTCATTAGTCTCATCGCTAATGCAAATTTTCTTGATTTTTCAATAGCATAGCGTCTGCATCCAGGACTTATTCAGCTGCCTTGAGTGTTCAATCCACGAAAAAGTATGCAGTCCAAAGACCTTTCCACCTCTTTCTCGTACGAGAAGGAAATCGAGAGAGCCAGGTGGTACAAAGATGACCTGGATAAAGGCGGCTGGAAAGAGGTGCACAGAAGTCCTGGTCACGTCTATTGGATTAAAACCTTTCCCGAAGACGAGGTCCCGATAACAATGCTTGCTTCGATCGACCTTCCATTATCGGCGGAGATGTACATGGAAATTTTAGACCCGAAAAACCAGGATAAACGAGATAAGTGGGATAAGACTTTCGTGGACCACGAAATCCTGGAAACGTATCCAGATAATAAAGGAGTTGTTAGATTTATGCGTTATCCGATTTCATTCCCGCTTTGGGATCGTTCCTTCCTCTTGTTTTTTCCACCTCCAAAAGAAATCGACTGGTTTGGCAAGCGAGCTTTTATTCAGATCCAGAAAGATGCCTGGCACCCGTCAAAACCGGAGGGAGCTGATGGCCTTGTGAGAGCGACCAACGGAGGAAATTTCATCGTGATTATCCCTGACGAAAACAATCCGAGCGCAGCATGCACGCTGTTCCGTCTCTCCAAGAATAACTACAATGGATGGCTGCCAACAAAGCACATCGAGTGGATTGTCTGAAGGAAAGTTACCGCTACGTTCAACCAGTATTTGGCAAGCATGGTCGAAGGTTACGAGAAATACTTCAAGCAAAAATAATTTTTTTAGTGAAATTTGACCTGATTCACGTTGCTATGAAAACAAAGGACAATATAGCATCTTTCAGTAGCTGAGATAGTTGTCTTGTATTGTCAATACGAATGTAACCAAACCACTCATAAACATCATTGTAATCGATTGTATCGCAATACAGTAAATATTTTGGCAATAACGTAGTGTTTAAAGATCTTTTAGATCAGACTTGACAATAGCATAACTTTGCTACAAATGAACAAGAGGACCTCAGGTGGCTTGAACAAAGGAATTCAGATGGTTCTTTAGACCTTTCCCGCATTCCAACAAGCAATAGCGCCGAGTCGAGGTCAGCGTGGACAAAAATACAGCAAATGTATGAAAATGTCCACCCCAACCTCGCTCTGGTGCTATTGTTCGTACGCACTGAAGTGGAATGCGGGAAAGATCTAAATAATTGAAGACCTGGCAAAACACTGAGTTGATGCAGTTGCGTAAGATGTAAATCTTTAACAAACCATTTTACACGCACATTCTAAGATTAAAACTTTTTTAATGCCAGTTTTCTTAGAAAAAGTAAAGCCTCAGTACTAACCAAATGTAAAAGTCTTGACCATGGCTTTGTTCTCAATTTACAAGAACACTCAAGAAGCAGGGAGAAATACTCGTTCTCCGCTCGTGTTTCACTTACTTGCTTGTATTCTTTATATTTAACAATATGATTATGAGTTTAAGATTTCTATTTATACAATAGAGTCTTTCTGTCGAGGAACTATAAGCTAATAGTTGCTCCGCGGACATTTGATGTTCTTCGAGGGTGAATTTACCTAATTTTCTGTTTTAATTATTTTTTTTGTAACTAAGAGTTTTTTCCTATTTGGGTAATAAAGCGCGTGTTGTTGTAGAATATAGCCGCTGCATTTTTTAGTAGTTTTTAGTAGTATCTTTTGTATTGTTTCGCTTGTTTGTTTTACTGCCTAACTTGATAATAATAATAACGATAACATTATTATGATAATATATTTTTTTAATAATATCAAACTTTATTGAATATTATTTCATGCAAACTTGAATCTTACATGTATCTGGTAAAAATTTAGAAATTCTGTTCTTCCTTAAGTTTTTTCTCTAAAATAATCTCTGTAATAATAATAATAAAAGATAATAATTTACAACACAGTCCCAAGAAAATACGCGCGCTGATTGGTTAAAAATCACAGTGTTTTCATTAAACAATTAGATTATGAACTCGAGATTTCTATTTAAACAATAGAGTGTTTCTGTTGAAGAACTATCTGTTGATAGTTGCCCCCGAGGAAATTTGATGTTCTTAAAACAAATATTTGCCCGAGAAGCGAAGCTTCGATGGCAAATATGCTAGTTTTAAGAACATCAAATCTCCAAGGGGCAACTATCAGACCGATCGTTCCAAGACATAAACACTCTATCGTCTTTATTGTTCACCACGAAATTTTCTTCCGCGCGCCAGTTCAAAAATCATATCGAATTATTTTCAACTTTTTCAGATGAAAGCCGTGAAAGCCATATGTAAAATTTAGATTTCATTTGTCAATTTTTTTTTATATATATAAGCTCGCTTGTTTATAGAAAATTTTTCACGGACGGGTACTATCCATCCGGATATTTTCCTCGGACGGGCACTATGGGCTGATAGTGTCTCTCTGCGGATGAACACTATCGCGTTACGTGATCAATTTAAACCAATAAGAATCGGAGAAAATTTAGTGATGAAGTATAACGCGTGATAGTATACGAGGGTGAAGCCCAAGTCAACTATCACGCATAGAAATCGAGAGTGAATAGTCTAATTGTTTTAGTATAAACCTACTAGTCGTTCAAAACTTTAATCTCAATCCTCTTCAAAGACATTTCGAAAACACAAAGCTGTTACGCTACTCACTATCTATCACAGAGTAGATAGTGAGTGGCGTAGCCAATCTGAAAACGGCATTCGTGATAGAACGCTAGTACAGTCAAACCTGTATATAACGTCACCCTTGAGAAATGGCCAGGTGACCGTTATATACAGGGTGACCGCTGTACACAGGTTTACTTTAAACTCCCCTGGAAGTTAATAAATAGCATTTTTATGTGCAAATAATTACTCAATTCACGTTTCATTGACAATAACGAGTAACAGCAACGCAATAAACACGATAAAAAAGGCCCATAAAATGTCCGTGGTGCACTTTAAGGGAGGTGCAGTAAAAGTCTACTGAAAGCTAATGAACAACGTTTTCAAGTGGAAAATCACTCAATTTTCATTTATTGACAACAATTTGAGACAGATAAGTACAGTACAGTGTTATAATCAGGGGACTATGACGAAAGTGAAGACAGTGTGGTACAGTTGTTTTGTTACAGTTACAGTGACTATTGTTTGAAAGCGACGACAACTAAATGTTATCTGCCGCAAGCATTTGTCGGACATAGGCAATGACATATATTAGTAGTTGTATTCAGTACTAATATTTGTATTTTTGTGAGACCTCTGCCTTGGTGGCTGCTGTTTAACGAGCTTATGAATAAAGCTTGTCATTATTCCTTAACCGTAACCCAATTTCGTGACCGTTATATACAGGTAAAAGATAATGAAATTGTGGATTCAAGAAGTCTAAAGGGTGACCGCGTCCGTTATATACAGGTGACCGCTATATACAGGTCAACTGTACAGTAAATATAAGGGACGATTTTTGGGAGATTGTTCAGTGACCGTTATACACAGGGTGACCGCTATATACAGGGCCGTTATATGCAGGTTTGACTGTAGATTTATACCAATAAAGATTATGAGCTCGAGATTTCTATTGCGCGATAGCTGACTAGGGCGCAGCCCGAGTTAACTATCACGCATAGAAATCGAGAGCAAATAATCTAATTGTTTTAGTATAAATCTACTAGTCGTGCAAAACTTCATCTAAATCCTCTTCACAGACGCTTCAAAAACGCCAAGAAGCGGCCGTCATTTTGTTAACAAGGGCACACTGCTACGCTACTCACTATCTATCACAGAATAGATAGTGAGTAGAGTAGCCAATCAGAGAACGACATTCGTGATAGAACGCTAGTAGATTTATACTAAAACTCGATAGAAACACAGTACATGCTATCTATTTCCGAAATAATAATAATAATAATAATAATAATAATCATCATCATCATCATCATAAAATATTCTATGGCGTCAGTATCCAAATAGTCAAAAGCGTTTTGCAATAACTATCAGCGAAAATCTAAAAAACTTAATCTAACAATTAAAAAGATTGGTCGAAAATAAATTGCAAAAAGGCCTTTTTTTAAAAAAGAAAAGAAACGTTCTGAGTCTATTTTTAAAGACGATGCGTAAATTGAATCAGAATTCATGTTAGCCTGAGACTCCCTTCTCTTTTTGCTCGGTGGGAGACAAGAGGAAAATAATCTGCTCGATTTCCTATCGTACATGCGCGAACTACACCAGCATGCCGAACGTGTCGTGCATTGTCATGCAAAACGTATTTTTAGTCATCTTGCGGTCAATTGTGGTGAATTCAGGTGAATTACTTGAATTCCGACTTTTCCGCCGTTTACTACAGAAATTTCGCAAACGTCTACGAGGTAACCAGCGACAAAAAAACTGACGAATTAAACCAAAACTGGCCTCATTCAAGACCATGCTGTTCAGCACGTGCTTCGGAAACTGATGGACAGCATGTTGTTAAAGAATTTTAAACTATCAACCCTCACATCACGTGCCTTTGACAATGAAGAGCTTGTTGAATTCGATTAATATGCAGCAATAGATTCTGGAACTGTGAAAATAGCCTTCGAACGCAGACGTATTTCCGGCTGTCGCTTGTCTCCGATGTAATGACTTTTGTTTATCCTTGGCCAATCAGCTTCCATGATGGAATGAAACTCGAGTGCTCCTCGCAGCGAATAACTCGCGCAGTAGTTCTGGGGCTACTTGAGCTAAACTGTGATTGGCTTAAAATCTCTACGTCACAGAAATCGTTTCCTGGCTCGGGTTCGCAGACGTTATTTTCGGCGGAGACAAACGACAGCCGGAAATACGTCTGCATTCGCAGGCTACTGTGAAAACAGCAAAAGATCAAAGATGACCAGTTATTCGTCGGACACAAGTTTTAAATCGTGACGATCGAACCCTTGTCAGTGCAGTGTTGGCAATTGCAATTTTTAGCCAACCACGGGGTAGTAGATATTGTCGGCAGCCTTGCAAACGGACAACGACTTGAATCTTATCTGCCATGCTTTAGTTTTAAACCGGTTGAAACTTGTCAAAAGCCGGTATTTTTAATTTATTCTTTCCAGGTTCTGTACGAGCGGTTGCGAGCAGAGGTTTCCTCTAATCTCTGACCGAGCAGAACTCTGTCTCGCAGAGCATGCACGCACGTATTTTATGCTTCGGCGAATAATTGTTTAACATAATAGATGGAATTATTCTCGCATTTTGATTGGTTCTTACCTATGATCAATTAGAGGACAGACGCTTAGAGACGTCCTTAACCTTTTTTTTTTCGTTATCATATCAAACAAATAGATTCCACGTTGCCGCTCGTCTCTTTAGGAATAGATCGCAGAAGACGTCAAAATGTGGTAAGAACCTCAGTAACATACTCGGCTATGTACATTTTTTTTTTGTTCTTACCACATTTTGACGTCTTCTGTGATCAATTACTGAACAGACGCACGGCAGCATGGAATCTATTTGTATAATCGAGATTTTTACGTGACTTTGTATTGATTTGGCTCGAAAGGCACGTGACAGAGTGATTATTGTCTTATTCAAGGTTGATTTGATTACCGAACTCATTTTACTCATCCGTTGTTTCTAGCTGCTTTTCAGTCGGCCGGAGAACGAAGACCCACCTGAGATCAAACACTGTGAAAAACTATAAGGTATGAAAACTTTGATGCCGACGTACCTCTGGCCCAGTTCAGACGCCGAACTTTCCATGAGCCGAACCAAATACATTGAATTAAGTACATGAAAAGTTCGGCGTTTGAATCAATTGAGAACGGCTATTTGAATTTGGAACGGCCCAGCCGTTCTTCCCGTCTAGCTCAGCCGGGAATTTCGGCTTTGGAACGGCTTTGATTCAGACGTCGAACTTTTCATGAGCCGAACCTAATGTATAAATTATTATAACGTATTTTACAAGCAGTTTTCGCTTTGTCTGAAAATCGCTGACATTTCGATGTGATTTCGAAATAAGTTCGGCTCATGAAAAAGTTCGGCGTCTGAACTGGGCCTCAGTTACTCCGTGTTCTAGCCTAAAGGTGACTCTTTAAGTCTGGCGTCATTAGGGCTGGTGAATGGTCCTTTAAAAACCCATGGTCTCGCAAAATTTTCGCCGAATTTCACGGGTCTCGCAGTCTCGTTTTTTAGCGGTTATGTGCGTCTCGCAGTCTCGATTGTTTTCAAGGCTAAGAAAGTCGTTAAGTACCGATTTGTTTCTTTTTTTATGAAGTTAAATGACATTACAGCATCTTAAATCGTCTTGAGTTCGCATTTAAAACACTTTAAAGTCTCGTTATCAGTAAGGGTTTTTTAAAACATTTGACAATAAAAATAAACGGTAAAAGTTTGCGACGTTTCGACCGCTCTTCGGTCATTATCAAGCAAGATGTAAAAAGTAAAATTTGCATAGATATATATAGCTACAAAGAGGTAAGAATGTGTGAAAATTATTAATGAAGTAAAGATATGTAAAATGTATGTAAAAGAATTAACAAAGTAGTGCTTAAAACAATAAAAAAATGTAAGATTATTTAAAAACTTTCGCACGAATAGAGTCAGATTGTACATTGAGGCTTGGTCTCAGTTCGTGAATAAAAAACATTTCGAAAATAAGACAGTCAAACTTGGTTGTACATTTCTTTAAAATCGAAAAGTTATTAGTAAGATCTTTAGGGGCCGAAGAATGTTCCTCGCGAAAATGTTTTCCAATTGATGACGATGGGTTTTTTGTGCTCATCGACGCGTTGCTGCAAGTGCCGGCGCGTAAAAGCAACATAACCTGCATCGCACAGGTCACATTTAAAATGGTACACAAGGGACTGTTGACTGTTTGACTGTCTTTTTTTTTTTATTAATCGTATTCAACGTCTGGGCCGCCTGTGTTAAACTTCAGAATTTCTTACGATACCTTCTGAATTGTTTTTCTCCCAAAATCCATCTTCAGGATCTTTGAAATCGTTTTCAATTTGTCCTAGACGAAAATCTCGGCCATTTCGAAGCGAATTCATTTGATCGCGCCAAAATCGTCATGCAGGCCATACTGCTGCATATTGTAATTGGAGAGTATTTTTTGACCTTGAAATGCTGCTCGAAGATGGCGAAATCCGAACTCGTGGTTGGGAGACCTTGAAATCCTGCTCGAAGATGGCGAAGCGCGAACCTTGAAACGCGAACGAGAATCTTGAAATGCTGTTAGAAGATGGCGAAACGCGAACTCGTGGCCGCGAGAACCTTGAAATCAAGAATTTCATGTACCCGACACCACTCCAGCCGTTTTGTGAGCCCGCGTTCCTTGCCCCACGTTACCCGAGACCACCGTGCGCGCCTAGTTTCATCAAATCGAGAACGTTTCGCATACTACCAACACATTTCTTACTTATTTGAAATTCCTTGTATGTATACACGCGGGGAATCCTAGGATGCCTCCTCGAGTTTGGCCTCTGGGCCAAAATCCTGCGGGGGTAATAACTGTTTCTCGAATTGCGTTACAGTACTGAGTTCTGCAAAGTTTTGAAATACATTTTGCTTTTTTGATCGAGAGGCATGTACTAAACAAAAGACTACCATCTGAGAGAACGCATACCCCGCATGGGCATCTTGAGATGATAATCTTTTTCAATCTAATGTTAGCGCGTGGTCATACTTCAAGGCTGTTTGAGAAAAGAAACCTGACTGGTCAACTTAAATGACGTTATAATTTCATTTAATTTTAGTAGTTAATTGAATATGCAAAAAATTGCGCCTGGATTTGCGGAGTGCAGGAGCAAGTGAAATTCTAACTGTCCTGCGCTTTGAAAGAGTTTTCCAAAGAGATCTTTTTCGCTTTAATCCGTTCAGTACTTTTCGAGAAACGACATTCGGGAGGGTTTGAATGCAACTCTTGTCAGCAGCCATGGCGCCTCATGTGAATCAGTCACGTAGAGAAATGACAAGACGTATTTTCGAAGTAGACTTAGGATAAGCACACCATCTCTTTACTAAAACCTGAGCTACCGAAATGTATGAAACTATCAAAACAACTATCAACCCTAACTGTCCTGGATTTCTAGCCATGATCCCGGCCAACAGTTGTAACTGGCATATTTTCTCATTCTGTAATCAGTCAATTTTCGGCAAGTCAACAAAAAAAAGTAGGTTGCAAGACTGCCATATTCAAATTCTAGTACTGTAGCATCCTGGCTGGGCCGCCGTTTTGATCGACATATATAAACTAACGTGAAATTTTAAGAAAACAGACCTAGCACCATGTGACTCCAAATACGCGTGATGATTGGATAATTGATTCTTCTGGTCTGCGAATCAAAACATATCCAAAAGCCGAATTGCATGCTCTGGACTGTTAATATGTTGCACATTTAAATAGCAAATTAAAGTAATGTTTGTTACAGATATTTTCATTTCCTCTTGATATTTTCCCTTTCAATTTGGTAGAAAAAAAAAAACAAAAACAAAAACAAACGGCATGAAAAGTGCAAACTAGAGAAGAAGCTAACGATAAGCAGCCAGTGAAAGCCAATCAGTCCTGCCAGGACCTGCATATAGGCTAACTGAAAAGTACTAACTTAATTCCAGTCCTCTTGGCCGAAGGGGTTCTGAGAGGTTGCATTCATAGTTTACCTCGTTAGTTTTCCCCATCATCTAATGCAAATTTTCTGAATTTCTCAACCGACAGTGTCTGCAACCACAACCTCCTCAGCAGCTCCCATGAGTGTACAATCCGCACAAAGCATGCCTTCCAAAGAAGAGTTTTTCACCTCTTTTTCGTTCGAGAAGGAAATCGAGAGAGCCAAGTGGTACAAAGATGACCTGGATAAAGGCGGCTGGAAAGAGGCGCACAGAAGTCCTGGTCATGTATATTGGATCAAAACCTTCCCCGAAGACGAGGTCCCGATAAATGTTCTATCTTCGATCGACCTTCCATTATCGGCGGAAATGTACATGGAAATTGTAGACCGGAAAAACCTGGATAAGCGAAGAAAGTGGGATAAGGCTTTCGTGGACCACGAAATCCTGGAAACGTATCCAGATGATAAGGGAGTCGTTAGATTCATGCGTTATCCGACTTCATTCCCGCTTTGGGATCGTTCGTTCATCTTGTTTTTTCCACCTCTAAAAGAAATCGACTGGTATGGTAAGCGAGCTTTTATCCAGATCCAGAAAAATGCCTGGCACCCTTCGAAGCCGGAGGGAGCTGATGGCCTTGTGAGAGCAACCAACGGAGGCAATTTCATTGTGATTATCCCAGACGAAAGCAACCCGAGCGCAGCGTGTACGCTGTTCAGTCTCTCCAAGAATAACTACAATGGATGGCTGCCAACAAAGCACATCGAGTGGATTGTCGGAAGGAAAGTTTCCGCTTCGTTCAACCTGTATTTGGCAAACATGGTCGACGGTTACGAGAAATACTTCAAGCAAAAATAACTTTTTTTTAGTGAAATTTGAATTGAATTAGTGCTTCAGTTAATAACAGTTTATATACTGGAACGGTGTTCCTTCAGAAACAAAGGGTAATATAGCATCCTTCAATAGCTGATAGAATTGTATCCTGGTCGCCCCTATGTACCAAACCACTTGAAAAACACATTTTTATTACATGAACTGCGGAGTTTTACAAGGATTTCCAGCCCTGAAAAGCCGCAATTTTACCTTGTGTAAAATTACGATAATTTTTCACTGTAAGGATATGAAGTCTTCGGCAATCTTCGGTTTTCTTAAGAAATCGACGTAATCCTCCGAAATTTTTGGAAAATGTTTTGGAGAATCTTCGAAAATCTTCGCGAGGAGTCGTAAATCTTCGGGAATAGTCAAAAACGTCGTCTTAGCATGTAAATAAAATAAATATCCTGTGATATCGAGTTCAACAGTCGAAAAGAAATATTGCATATCTACGTGCGCCCATGTATTATTCTCTATGTAATCGCGGTAATAATGTAATCGACCGTATCGCAATATTGTTAAAATTTTCACAATAAACGCAAGGTTTAAAGACCTTTTCTTCAGGCTCATTTTTGGGATCGAGTAGGGGGGGGGGGGGGGGAGGGAGGGCAGGGACCGGGCTGTTTCATAGTGGGATGCTGCCTCTTAGATCAAAATGGCTCTCTCATAGCTCCATGGGGTAATCATTTATCGCGTTGCGTGCGCAAGTGCTTTGTTTTGAATGCTGTTTTTTACATTAGTTTTTACACCCAGTACTCTCAAACTTGTTACATGGGATAAGCAATGATAAAAGAAAGCGAAAACTGACAGTGAATTTTCTCGCGTTTCCTTCGTTGAAATTTCATAAAATTGTCAGGTTGGTAGTAAATATTTTACTTTAGATGGAGTTCGTTTTTTAGGTATATGTATCTGACCAGATTTTCCCCAGCGGTAAATGACATAGATTTGCAAAAATCTAAACAGAAACTACATGCCTCTACGAACCCTACTTTTCGAGTTTAACAGTCCTATCTCGCCCGATTCGATGTACTGTGAAAATTTTAGAAAATCAGTTTCACCAAAGGAAATTTAAGAAAAGCGCAAATAAAGTCAGAAAAACGGTAAACTGAAATCCGTTTGTTTGGGCATTTGTAATTCAAGACCAAAGGCCAAGATTTTAACAGAGATGATAATAAAACGCTGCGCTCGTGTTCACGTCATAAAATATCGAAAAACACTGATGCGCGCGCGCACGATCGTAAAACTATAGGGAGACACCTTGACTAACGTGATCGTGATAGTACAAAGCTCGCAGCTTAAGAATCATGAAAAACGCTCAGAGACCATCCGGGCCTTTTAGTTTCTTCCGATGCACGTGCAGCAGAACTCACTTCTCTCACAAACTTAAGATAAAATTTTGCAACTATATTGAAAGCAGCACAGGTTTGCCACAAATGAACAAGAAGACCTCAGGTGGTGTGGAATTCAGATGGTCTTATTGAAAAAAAAATGATAAAAACCTAGCAAACATTGAGTTGATACAGTAGCGTAAGATCGATAACAAAACCATTTACCTCACGCAACCGAAAGAGAAAACATTTTTTAAAGCCAGTCTCCCAGAAAATGTAAAGCTTTATTTTAATACTACACAAATAACAAATGCAAATACTCAAGAAGCATGGAGAAACACTTGCTCTCCGTTTGTGTTTCGACCCTGTTTCCGGCTACACGGCTACAGTGCTTTTATCCCTTTCTTGAGTCCTTTATAATTATAACAGATTAGAATATAGCGGCTGCATACCGGCTATTTGAGCTGAACGGGCATCATTTGTTTTCTCTATGCCGCATAGCTTTATGCACGACTGAAAATTATAGAGCACGTCCCCGATGTTGTGTTGCCAGCGCAATCACCGCCCTTTCTCAGACGAAAATCTTTTTGTTCTGTCAGGCTATATTCTAGACCAAATAAGAAAATAATGCACTTTTGGCGTCAAGAAAAACTGCTGAATGAACTGGCGCTCCGCTCGTGCGTCGAATGAGCAGTTTTTCTAGACCTCAAAAGTGCATTGGCAGCAGACTTTTTAGTACTAGTCACAAGGGGTTGCGTGTGCCGAGCGCGTGAGTTAAGCAGCAGCCATACAAATCTTGCTTGCTTTTTAGTCGCACGTGTTTCAAAAAGGGATCTTTGAAACACACGACGGCAATGGCAACTAGAGCATCACCGCTCAAAAGGCGTGTTGAACGGAAGAATGGATTATTATGCACGTTTTTATCCGGGGGGGGCACTCCCATGGAAAAGGTTGGGGATGCTCTTCGTCTCGTTTTATCAGGGGTGACGCGTATTTGTCTCTTTTAAGATGTTCGAATGCAGGAGGAAACGCCACTACGTTCTGCCGTTAGTGTACTTTTAGGGTGGCAAATACAAAACGCTGTTATGTCCGTCTAAGTGGTAGCTTTTAGTGGTCAAATAAAACTTGAGCCACGCCCATATTGGTCTTGTTCATGTTTAAGCCATTAATTCACATTTTCTAATGCGCACCCCCAACCCGTTTTACAATACATAAATATACATTTTGTAATAAAACAATGATGAGTAAAACTTGTAACCTACTTAGACGGGTTTTATCTTTACCTTATTTATTTTGTTTTGTTCGTCATTTCCGCCGTTCCAAGCGACATCCAGCGGTATATAATGTTGTGATTTCATTTCATAATTTGGTAACATCTAAACCTGAAGAAGGCTGTTTTGGCCAGCCGAAATATTGTTTTATTAAAATATACTACGTTGGGTCAGCCTTGCAGTAGCCTTTTACTTTTCATCGTTTTACTTTTGAAGTTGTGAGAATCAATCTTCAATCAAGCAGGATCTTTGCAGTTTATTTGTTTTGTAATAGACGTCCTCTTGTTATGTGCGTGAGGCTCCCGCACATTGTTCAAGTCGCGTGCCAGTTCTGTTTTAGAATTGCGTGACTCAGGGTATCTAAGAAAAGACATCGGAAATACATATCATTACAATGATCAAGTTTGACAGTTTCAATGGGGTCCGATCCATTGCGTCAAAGCGTTTCCTGTTATCAACAAGACAAACGTGCTTCCGTTTCCGACTACAAATATACGTAGTATTCCGTGATTAAAGCGTAGGTCTAGGAGAGGGTGTAGTCCGATAAAGTTTGGCTCAGGATCGGAATATCGTGTTTTTTTTTCTCTGAATAGTATGGTAGACAATCAGAATGAGAGAGGAGAAACATAACATGATTATCAATAAACCTGTGAAGTTGGCGAAAAATCATGATCTGTCAAGTATCCTCAAAAATTAAAAATCAAAAGCTATCAAAGACAGCGTCTTCGTTTGAAGGTGATAAATGATATTGGTTAAACAAAGTCAGCAATGCCTAAAGAACTTTTCCATGTTTTCGTTGACGATAGGAAGTTTAATAACTTATTCTTGACATTTTCCCAACCCTTTTTCGCGTCTGGTCGTTTTGATGCATTACGTAAGTCAAATCTGTAACGTGATAGGAAATGCTTGTAAGTAGTTCAGGTTAAGGGGGATTTTCCTTTGAGTGTCGAAAGTCGAATTTGATTTGCAATTACTATGCTTAGCGATTGGCTAAAGACTCGCGCCACTTCGTCATCGCCCAAATCAATTGTGGCACGCTCGCACACGTTTTCCCGCGCTTCACGTACGTCTTATGCTTCGAGTTTTGATTGGTTCACTGGATCGTCTGTGTCCTTTATGATTGGCCAGAGTGACAACGGTACTTTGCTTTCGGTTTTACGACACGCAAACCACTCTAACATGTCTTATCTACAATTTAATTGTTGAAAAGTCGCGCAATCGTTTAGCGCCGATCGTTTTTACCTCGCGTCAACGAAACTGCCAGCCACGAAAGCTTCTTTTTATAATAATTTTAGTGTTTGAAATATTGCGGTGCTCGGCACCCCCTCAATGTTCCTGAACACAAAGATTCAGATCAGGAAATCATCATGTGATGGTCCATAGTATGGCGTCTGGTCATGCGGAGTTGTGGCTTCTTATAATAAATCTGACTTTCAACAACTGCCGAGGTCACAGTCCGCGGACTTGATAACTAATATCTGCATGTTAGATACGCAAGCCGCAACGCATATCTGATAGACAAATACCTTTTTTCTTTTCAAAACAATATAATTTCAGAATATTTTTACCACACGCAAATCAACGTTTTCTTTGGGGGGCATCCCAGTTCAATAGCGCCTATTGATCAACTTATAAATAAACGCCTGCAGCGTTGGCAAACGGAACTCCATCCAGAAAACTAACTCGAACACGAATTCGATTGTTCAACTAAATGAGCAACCACTAACGAAACCGTGTCGTTCTTTTCCCCGTGAAGGACTCCCATAGAAAAAGACAGGGACGCTCATCGGGAATTTTGAAGAGGTACCAAGATACTATTTTGTGGGCGTGACTTGAATTTTTTTCACCCTGAAGAGGAACCAATTCTAAAACAAAACATTAACTGACGCTGACTTTATTCGGTATAAAAGGTTTCGCATTTGCTCCCGCTGTGGACCTTTTCAGGCTGAACACTCCAAGAGGTACCAAAACCGTGTTTTTAACCTCTTAAAGGTACGACGAGCGTCTCAGAACTTTTTTTAAGGGAGTTCCCCCCCCGGTCTTTTTCATCCATTTTCACGCGTGCCAGCATGAGTGTGCAAGGGTGATGACATATGATCACGTGCTGACAAATGCCAGTTACGTTTAGGTCACGATAGGGTGAAATATCATCCAATACCATGGTGGTGTCACATGAAACGACCGGGGAGGTATTAAATAATAGAAACATTCGAAACGGCATCAATCTTTGAGCTCCGCACAGGACTACGTTCTTGGTGCAACGTGTAGATATATATTTGTGGAAAAATATCGCTGGGCGTCATACGTCTTGCACCATGGCGGACGATATTTACTTCGACTATCAACTAAGCGGCCGGCCCCAACGTAAGAAGACGAAGGAGCGTCTTTGGAGCGTTCTCATCGCGTGCTTTGTGGCGGCGTTCGGTCCTTTCAGTTTTGGATATGGTATGGGTTATTCCTCCGCGGCAGTGACCCAGCTGGAAAACGCTAATGCTACAGACCTACATCTTGATAAAGAGGGTATCACCTGGTTTTCGGTAAGCTGTTTTATCTTTATTATATCATGTTTATCTTCTTTATTAGGCAGTTTAGGTGACATGTTCTCTTGCCTTTTGAGTATCGAAATCTTTCACTGTAAAGGCTTCTTATGCAAGCGCGCGCTCGAAAATGCTCTCCTGCAAGATATTGCTCGCCAAAATCTTTCTTGCCAAAGACAAAAAATTTAATTAAATGATTTCCTATGAAAACCTCGGTGGGGTATAATCACGAAACACCGAGTTAGACTTCGAATTGGACTTCAAGACAGCATGAACAGCGTCTCTGTTGGTTTCAAGACGCTCAGCTTGAATTCGGCTCTGGCTAGTCAGAATAGCGATTAGCCTGAATGCGTGCCGTAGAACCGGAATAGCGACTCTCAGAGCCTGTTCTAACCCCAGTGGCACTGGTAACGTAATATTTAGACGAAAAACATATGCACTCTTACGAAAGTGAACTCGAATTCGATTTTCTAACTCGATGCCTCCTGACTAGGAGAAGGCAGCGAACAGAAAAACCTTCAATTTATAAACTTATACAAAACAATTAAACTTTGCTTGGCTCCGATCTTGATGAAGTCAGCGGAAACACTGAACGCGCCCCAAATCTGCAACCTCGATAGGAAGCAAAGCCTCTCACAAGTCAACAAACCGATCAGGTTTCAAGTTTTAGTAAAAAAAAAAAAAAATGTACCGACTTAAGAGACACTATTAAAAATTTATCTTTTTTCAGTCCCTATTCAAATATGTATCATTCTTCGCAATGTTTACGAGCGATTCGATCTTTGGACAATACAGCGCAATGTCTTAGCCTCAGTTGTTTGTGTCGAAAGGACGCGAAAATTGCTGAATGGCATATATTTTCTTATAGAATTAAAAAAAATATACAAACGGTAAGGCAAAGAGCCTGTGTGGGCTGCACGTGAGCTGAAGTAAAAACATCACGCTCTTGACAGAAAAAGCAAACATCATAGCTTTTTTTTGGAGAGAGAGATCTAGAGAAAAGAAAAGCACATCTCTTTTGACAAGAAAGACATCAAACACATGACAGTCACAACCTCTTAGGAAAGATGGCTGTTACGTAACACATTGTGTACTGCACAACGTTATCAGGTCTTGTAAATGTCATATCTCAGATCGGTTCTCGTGATTGAAAGATTCGCGTGATATTTAAGTCCCCTTGACCCCATGTCAATTTCGCTGTACTGAAAACAAAACGTAGCTCTTATCCGGTCCACGAATTTCACGTCTGTATAATTCGTTTTCTCAAAATAAAATCGTTTTGCTTGCATTAAGAACATCAGCAAAGTCAGGGATTTTAGAGTAGATGCAAAGAATTAAACTGCCCAAATTTCAACTTCGTAGCGTTCATCGCAACCAATTTATTACAAAAACAATGTTCAGAAAATTGTTTGGGTCCGCCATATTGGTTTACCACTTTGGCATACAATATGGCAGCCAAAATGGTTAGCAAGAGCAATCACAGATTTGATTTTGTTAACAATGAAGTGTATTTTATGTGAAGTATATACGAAATAACTCATATTTGAACTGCGGTTGTAGATGAAAGTGAAGAATAATCATCGCAGTAAAGTTTCCAATTTAAGCACTTGGAAAGAAGAAGCCTGAAAAAAAAGAAAAAAAAAAAGAAAAGAAAAAAGGGCTTCAACGGGATTTGAACCCGTGACCTCTGTGATACCGGTGCGATGCTCTACCTGTGTGTGGCTTCATAGCTCAGTTGGTAGAGCATCGCACCGGTATCGCGGAGGTAACGTGTTAAAATCCCGTTGAAGCCCTGATTTTTTTTTTTTTTTTTCAGGCTTCTTCTTTCCAATTGCTTAAATTGGAAAATTTCCTGCGATGATCATTCTTCACTTTCAATGAAGTGTATTTTACACTTCGGAATACTTTAGTTCTCATTTTTAACTCTGAATGGCATTTCTAAAAGCAGTTAGTAGGGTAAAAATATAGCTTTCTGTACTGTTTTGATTATTTCAGACTAGATTAAATTAAATGGGGTGTTTTAATTTTCAAAACGTTGTACATGTACCTCGAAAATGAGGCTCTCTGTTGAACGAAAATCTTGCCAGTGACTTGAAATTTACTCACGTTACGATTATGTTCAAAGAAACGCCTTTCAGGAACAGTGGTTTTCATATTAGAAAATTTGTTGACATTACGTGAAAACGATGGTTTTTGATTTGCTTATCTTTTTGGCCTTCTAATATTTTCACGCGTTTCAATTCTAATTTAATGTACTTGTTGAGGGTCTATTTAGAGAGCGATTTCGTTCATCCGTAATCTAATCGCTACAAATCGTGATATTTAGCTTCTTGAGTTGTCTTTAAAATGCTTGTACAAGCTCTTATTGCCGGCGGATGTCTGATGATCTCGGTGTGAGACACTGTTTCCTGAGATTAAATTCTTTCAATCTTCTAAGCCTGTTAGGCAGAGGACCCTTAACAGGACTGTTTCGTGACGTTAGCAATATTTTCTAATTCAAGTCAACTGAGACATTCAAAGTTGTCACTGACAGTCAGCCTATCCAGAAACCCACACGTTATAGGAGGGAATATGTGAAAAGTGATATGAGGGGCCGGGGGGGAGGGAGGGTGCTCCCTTATATGGGGTATATAATCTGAAAAAGGGTATGTATTTCACTCTGGCGTGGCATTGGGTCTTTTGTTTATAAGGAACTTTTTTTTCCGCATCAACATTGGCAAATGATTACCCCTTCTCAAATACTTACGCAAATGGAAACAAATTCTGGTTAACTGCAATGATATATTTGAGCAATTTAGAGGTCTGAAATGGGGTATTGAATTCTGGGGTTTTAAGGTTCGGGCCGCACACCCTCACCAAAAACTTTGGAGAGTACCCCCTCCCCTCCCCGGATATGAGAAGCAATCAGTGCGACTTCCCTGTAGTATTCGAGTCAAGTTCACGCCAAGCGAAACAAATTATTAAACAGTAACAAATTAATAAAGCAAGGACTATCTTTTAGACATTTGTAAAGCAAGTCGACCAAAATAGTGCAAATGATGGACATTTACATGGCCTCTGCAAATTACATGTTGCGTTACTTGTCAAACCGTGTGAGCTGCTAATCTCATTACGTGTAAGAACCTCGCAACAGACATGCACAAGAACAGATCTTTTTTCCGTTGTAGCTTCTGAAGATCCTCTTCAAGACGTAATATTTGCCACTCGGGAAACTTGTTTGCCGGTTTTATTAAGAGAATTAGATTCGCCAGTATGAATGCGTTTGTACCGTACCAGGGCAGTGTATTTGGTCTTGAAATGTTAGCGTCAACAAGGAATGTCGTTTCTTCAACAAATGGGTCTCCTCTTCTCTGCATGGCGCTGCGTTTTTTGTTCTTCAAATTTAAAAAATTTGTAAAATGCGCCACATTTTCAGACGTTTTCGTTGCTAGAAGCCATCAAAAACTACTTAAAATAGCTGTCGCTTTTAATAACAAGAGACGAAAACACAACAGAGGTCATCTTTAAGTTCGAATTATATTACGAGAGTTTAGCCGGAAGGTCGCTCCTAGTAGTAAAGAGAATGAGGGAAGTGATACCTTGATTTCGTGTTCTTTGCTTTGATCGTCGAATTTTTCCAGCGTAGTCACATCTGCTCATATAGTCAGTTACATTCTTCTCTCTCTTTATTTTATTTTTGTATTGCGATTTTAATATTTCAAGTGTAATGTTTCTTACAGTACACTCTTCGTTTTTTAGCAGAGTATATGGGCCAAACCACCCCCTAAATGTTTCGTCAGTTCTTGGGTATTTCACATTATTTCATATTACTTAAAAAGTATTGACTCTTTCTACACCAAACTTAGCAGATGAGCAGGAGACCTATTGCCAATTATATTTACGTGAAAAATGTCAGTAAATGTCAAAGTTGTGACGTCACAGTGATGACGTCATGTTTTTTGCCTGTCTTGAAGTTGTTAATATGCATATTTTTTACAATGTGTTCGAAAGAGCACATCAAGGGGAGTTGAAACCTGAAAAAATTTTGTCCATATCACAAAAATTAAATGAAATATGGCATTTTTAAATATGAAAAATAACTCTGCAAAATATGGGGTCCCCCCTTGAGAAAAATCCCCAAATTGGAGCCGTAATTTTGTTCCAGCAAATGCAGCTATGTTGCACATGTGATGTGCCAGATGACTAAAGCAAAAATAAAGAGGAAAATCGGAATAAAAAATTATCCCTCTAGTGTTATTGCGTTAAAATTAGTTTTGTTACGTCATAACCTGTGACGTCACCCGTTTTTTCACTGTTAATACCATCCTAACAGAGCCGAAAATCAAATTTCTAAAACCATACGATTTTTGACAACATCAAGCTTTCTATTTTTCTAGATTATTAGCCTTCCTAGAATAAAACTGAAAAAAATAAACCAGAGAGACTGACTTAAGAAGGACAGTATGGTCAAGCAAATTCCGGGGGGAGAACAAAAAAGTATTTAACTTACCATATCTCGATTAATAATCATCATAGCAAAAAACGGTTTCCGACATTTTACTCCTCAAGTCAAGGCCTTTCCAATGACGTAATCTTTTTATCAGATTTTACAAAAAATTATAGCACGTTTTGGTGACGTCATCAATTATGACGTCATAATCTGACATTTTGTCACAACTTCCAAATTAAAATAAACTGGAGAACAAAGAAAGCTCATCTGTCAAACTTGGTTCAGAAATATATAAACCAAGCAAATATAGCCTTCATGAAACATTAGGGGGGTGGTTTGGCTCCTACGTGTTAATTTATAAGAATTTCAAGGCTGAAATTTGCGAACTTTTAAAAATATTTACAGAATAAGCCCGAGACTAAGATTTTGAAAAGAATATAACATTTGTGTCGAGAATTCGTTAAAACAATACAATTTTATGTTTTGTTTGTTTGTTTGTTTTTTTTAAACCAAACCGTATTTAAAAATTCTTGCTTTCTATACATCTAAACGGCAAAACTAGCCAAAAAAGCTAACATTTCTGCAGAACGTTAGGCTCAGATTTTTATAAAAACATTTTTTGCATGTTGATGGAATAAAATTCAATAAAATAAACATGTTTTTCAATGAACTTTATTCACCATTGAGAAGTATGGCGCGCAATGTAACACAATACAGACATCATAAATTTTATTTGATAATTCAGTTCTTGGGTACGTCCGTTAACCGTTACATCTGAAGTACCCCAAGAATGTACTTCATGTACACATCTTTCATTGATCCTGTTCGTTTGTTTCTCTCCTCAGTCTCTCCTCAATATTGGCGCCATGTTGGGAGGTCCTCTTGGCGGATGGATGATAGATTTCTTCGGCCGTAAAATCGCTCTCATGCTTACGGCCCTCCCATTCTCTGTTGGCTGGCTCATGATCGGCTTTGGAAAAGTGCCGGGCTTGCTTCACGCCGGAAGGTTTTTCTCTGGTGTTGGGGTGGGGTGTGCGTCACTCATTGTGCCGGTAAGTAATGAAGTAGTTCTGTTAGAGGTGCAAGAGAGGAAAACTGCTACCTGAGGGGAATGCAGGCGCAGCCAGTTATATCTTGCGTCTGCAGTCACTTCGTTTAGCCGATTTTTCTCTTCCTATAGACTAGATCTCCTCCTGCAGGAGAGAGAGCTCATTCAAAGTTTCTAAACTTCTCCTGGGAAAGCTTTCCGAGCCATAACCTCTGCTCGAGTGTAGTAGATTTTATCCCGGTTTACAAATGCCCAAACTTACATCCGTCTTTTCGCAACCGCTCGGTCGAGAGTGGAGCGCACTTTACATTAGGCCTTCGCGCCTCCTCACCAGAGTAAAACGATCGAGAGAATGCTTCAATGCGCAGCAGCGGATGAAGTGGAAATGCACATGCTTTACGGCTGCGCGCATCAGGCATTCCCAAATGTCCATGGTGCACCTCCAACTTTCTTCTTGCTTCTTGTTCTGATTGATTTTGTTGAAACATTTAAAAAAGACGAGGTGTAGTAGAGTAAATCCCCAATATAGGCCTTATTCCCAAGGTAATCCCTCTGAAGTTATCTTTATACATGGTTTGAAACTCTCCTCTCTAAAGAGGGATGATTTTGCAATCTAACCTAGTCTTTGAAATTTCTTCGTAGGTCTACATCTCCGAAACTGCCCCGAGTCGTTTTCGTGGCGCATTCGGTGCCTTCAACCAAATCGGGATCGTCACAGGCATTCTAATGTCGTACGTAATTGGTCACGAGCTGGACTGGCGTGGGTCCGCCATTGCAGGTATTGGGCCCCCTGCCGTCATGGTGATACTGATGATCTTTATGCCAGAGACCGCTCGCTGGTTGCTGGCTCGCGGCAAGGAAGAGCGAGCCAAAAAATCGTTGCTGTGGCTTCGAGGGCCAAATTATAAAATTGAGAACGAGATGGATGAAATAAGGGAGAGTCTCAGTAAGTGAAACTTCTTGTTCTAGAAAGTAATGGCGCTTTTCAGTTTGATGTAGGAAATTAAAGTTGAACCATTTACAGACTTCAAAAAAATCGTTAAATCTCTGTAAAATGTCCGCGTTTCCTTTGTAAATTACAATCTCTGTAAATTTGCACACTTACAGAGATTTTGTAACACTTTAAAAGGTCTGTAAATTTTATCACTCAAGCGTTTTAAATGATGAGTCCTTTCCTCTTATTCTAGCTGCTTCAATTTACAAACATTTTACAAACATTTTGTAATGAACAGAACTAAAAACTGAACAAAATGTTTGTAAAATAAATTTACAGACATTCTGCTTTTTAATAAGGAAAAGTACCAAGTCTGTACCACCTTTTTTTCCGATGCAAAGGCAATTTTTCGGTGTTCACCCAATTTTTATCATTGAAGAAAGACAAAATACAGAAGACAGCAGGTGAAACAAATGTAGGTTATAAAATCGTTTAATTCAGCGGGCGAAAGGGTTTTGATATTCGCACATGAGAATTAAAGCTTGTAATGCTCTTCCTCAATTGATCTCTTTGTGTCTCGCGCTCCACGCACAATGGAAACGATTTTGTTTACTTTTCGTGTTAAACTTCTCTAAGAGAGTAAATTGTGAAACATTTTCTTGTCATATTTTTTTCTTCGCCGTTCTCCAACAGCTCAATTAACGCAAAACAAGTTAAAGGAACTGTCTCCCGGATTTCAGCCAAATTTTAGACATTCAGAAATTTAGAAAATGGCCACCAAATTGAGTGAAATATAAAAACAACTTCTTAAAACAGTGAAGGAAGGTTTCAGTAACACGACAAATACATTCGTTAGAACGTATGGATGGTTGGGCGGTGCGGGTTTGAGTCCTGGCCGGGGGACATTGTGTTGATTTCGTGGGGAAGACGCTTCACCCTCACAGTACCTCTCTTTGCATCAATGTGTACTGGCAACTTAGTCAATGCCTGGGTAACCCGGCGATGGACTAGAATCCCATCCAGGGGGGAGTAGAAATACTCATAGTCGCTTCATGTTACAGACAGCAGGATAAACTCCGGCCTGATGGGCCACCTTACCTTTACCCTTATGCTAACAAACAATCATTCATTTTTGCTTCTATCAGATTTTAGAGACAGGATGTCAATCAGAGAATTCGCCAAACCCAGTCTCCTCAGGCCATTCGCTATCAGCATGACCATTCACTTCTTCCAACAGACAACAGGCATCAATGCTGTTATGTTTTACTGCGCAACAATCTTCCAGAAGGCTGGTTTCCAAGAGAACAGCACAGTAGTGTCCATTCTGATCGCCGTGATCCAACTCTTTGCGGCGGCCGTGTCCATTCTTATGATCGATCGTGGCGGCAGACGCTTCCTCCTGATCGTAGGCGGCCTAGGAATGTGCTTCAGCTGCTTCACCCTGGGAGCCTACTTCTACTTGACCATCAACGCCGTACCGACTCACGGGTGGGTCGAGTTTGATATCTCGTGGGTAGCCGTCACGAGTGTCGCGGTGTACATCGTGGGATTTGCCATGTCATGGGGTCCCTGCACCTGGTTGATCATGAGCGAGATTTTCCCCGTCAAAGCCAGAGGAATCGCTAGCGGCATTGCGACTCTCTTCAACTGGTTCTGCTCGTTTGTTATCACCAAAACGTTTGTCTTGCTCATCGATGAATTCACAGAAGCTGGCACGTTCTGGTTCTACGGAAGTCTGGCGTTCCTCGCGGTCGTCTTTGTCTACGTATATCTCCCGGAAACCAAAGGCAAATCGCTCGAAGAGATTCAAATTTATTTCGAGAACAAAGTGCAGAAAAATGCGACAAAACCTGCGCAGCCGAGTGAGGTCGACGACGGAGTAATAGAAACCAGACTGTAAGGAAGAACATTGCAAAAAGATTACAAAGGCGTTGCACAACCGCACTGAAGTATCTTCCCCTCACAGCCGAGAATGCGTTAGAGCCTCGGGGTGGTAGGAACTCCCATGTCAAAAAAAGGTCGGAGATGCTCATCGTAAACTGTGAATTAAACCCTCAAAACGAAGGCGATCTGTGCGTAGCTCGAGCTTTATTTACCCCTGAAAGATGCCACTTTAAAAAGGAGGTGACAGCGTTTTGTAGTTGTTTCCTCGAAGGCAATCCTAAAAGTTACCTTGACAGCTGAAAATAGTGGCGAGACGACGGGCATCCCCGACCATTTCACATGAGCATAATCTAATCAGAGGAAACGGAAAGATCATATCAATGAAATAATAAAAACATGTGTATAGAGCCAGTTTCCTTAAGATTCATAGGCGCTTGCATAAAAACAAAAAAAGATAACAAAACAACTATAGAACTGTAGAAGTTAGGGTAAAACTTATGATATTTTGAATAGAAAATTAGAAAAAACATGATCTAAGAAAACAGTTCTTAAGTGCTTTTTAAGGAGGATTGTTTTAGGTGTATTTTTAAAAACCTTCACTGACTGCTGGTTCTGATCTCAGATAAAGAGTGTTCCATAGTGTTGGTGCTGCCATATTGAGAGTGATCTTGCATTTCAGATAAAGGGGCTCAGTGACGGTATTTTGGCCACGTACAAAATAATCTTTCAATAGAAGGAAATCCAGCTGGAAATAGTGGTTTGCTAAGATAGAAAAACACCCTAGAGATAATGATAACCCATAAAGGAACAAGGATGGTTAAGCGATAACCTCGATTGTAAACGATTAACTTGAAAAATTTGGCTAAATTTTTCAAGATGCGCAAAACGTGACGTAGCTCCTTCAGAGTAGGTTTTTTGACGTTGAACACAGCGGCGAGATTGAGTTAACCAGAAGATAACGCATTTAAGAGGGTGCCAGATTGTAAAGTCCCCTCTAGATGCAAATTAGTAAAATTATCAAGACGATACGGTGTTTAGCAACTACGGCCATTGAAAAGTGATGTGCTCATGTTTTCTTAAGAGGGTGATAAGACAAGCTTGCTTTAACTTGTTGACCAAGCAGTCTGCAGACCAAAATACCTTATCATTTGAATAGACCAACTTCGATATCTTAAAATTCAGCCTAACACAATAGACCTCAGCACGAGCCTCTGGGTAATAAACCCCAGAGCCTCGTACTGAGGTCTATTGCTTTAGACTGAATTTTAATATTTCGAAATTGCTCTATTTGGCAGGATTAGACCGTTGTCGGCCTAATCCCTCGCGGTCAAAGTAGCCGAAGCCCCTAATGGTTAGGATCACCCGCGTGAATATATCAAGAGTGTCTCTGTAGTTCGTTACAATGGTACTTTTACATTCAGTTTCCAGACTTTGTAAACCTTCTTGGTTAAAATTTTTTAATTCTGTTTGCAGTGTTTTTTTTATGTTTATTTTGCCTAAAATATAATTTAAAAAACAAAACAAAACAAAACAAAAAGTTGTTAGTCTCTAGAATGCAATATTACTGCATTAAAAAAGGTTTACAAGTACTGCGAATCAAACGTTGGACTCGATGTTCAAGTAAGAGAAACATCTACCCACCTGTCCCTCTTCTGACCAGCTCCCTCTGCCCCGCCCATACCTCCGCACCCCCGTCCCCTTTGCCTTTGTCTCGCGTCTCCCCACTGGGGTGGTGCAATCTGCAGGTGCCAAGCAACAACTTCCCTCGAAACTTCTCAGCAGTAAAATTTACATAATTGGAGGAATTTCAAGAAAAAGTACTACTCCACATTGGTTTTTGCTCTCTTTGTCTGATCTGTAACTTTTCCATTGACGTCAGAAGGGTGAGTCAGACGAAAGCTGTTTAGGTTTCTTCTAATAATAGACCAATTTCGATATATTAAAATTTAGCCTAAAACAATAGACCTCAGCACGAGGCTCTGGGAAACAACCACAGAGTTTATGGGGTTTATTCCCTAGAGCCTGGTGCTGAGGTCTATTGTTTTAGGCTGAAAATTGGTCTATTCCAGGACACACTACACTCAACTAGCAAAAGCTGGCCACATGTTTTCTGTGCGCTTGCACCATTTAAGAACAAGACTGAAATATATCAGAACCAGAGCATTGCAGCCTGTTATGGTATTTTTAGGGAAGGCCTGTGTAATTTCTGTAATTTTAATTCACGTTTAGTGTCAGTTTTGCTTAAAATTGACAAAATATTGAGATGTGAGTCCTGACAGTCATTAAATGAAATGTAATACGAAGACTGAAATGTCTGTGAGGAAAGGTAGACCTCGCGCACCTCACGTGTTTTAGTCTTCTCTAATTCACGTGAATTATCACCTGATGTTTTATTTTCAATATGATTTCGTGTTTCGAAATCAGCATATTACCTCGTGCAGTCTCCTCATTGTAGAAGTAAGCCTGTTTTGCCTCTTTTGACCAATTAAGTGTGACGAGAAAGAGTCGTTGATTAGGTCAATATAGCTGTCTGTTTTCCTGATTAGTCGAGCTGGCACCAGTAAAGCGAATTATTATGCGGCTAGTCCCGTGAGGGGGCCAGATGAACCAAATCCTGCGCTGTGATTGGCTACCCGCGGCCGAGCGGGCAAGAGGCCGCAAGGGACTACTCGCTGTGTCCCGGAAAAAATTTCCCGAATCTTTTACTTAACGGCTCCGTTCTTTTTTTTTTTTTTTTTTTTGCGTGTTTAAGGACCTCAGGGTTAGTGCGCTCGTCTCCGAGTCGAGAGGTCCGGGTTCGAGCCCTGGCCGGGGGCATTGTGTTGTGTTCTTGGGCAAGACACTTTACTCTCACAGTGCCTCTCTCCACCCAGGTGTGAAAATGGGTACCGGCGAACTTAATGCTGGGGGTAACCCTGCGATGGACTAGCATCCCATCCAGGGGGGAGTAGAAATACTCCTAGTCGCTTCATGCTACAGAAACCGGGATAAGCTCCGGCCTGATGGGCCACTTGGCTCCCATGCAGACTTTACCTTACCTACCTTATGGACCTCGACTGTCGGTCCATAAACACGAACTTGGCCAAATACTAGCCATCTTGACCACACGCCTGATCAATAACCTCTATTTTTCAGACCAGACGAGGGGTGGCACCGGGAACCGTTGCGTGACTTCGGCCAGTCACGGGATTTACACGCCTCATGTTTTCAATCTTCCCCAATTCACGTGAAGCATGACTAGATATTTATTCCGTGTGTCATATAAACCAGCTAGATGTTTACAGCATGCAAGGAGGAGTGGTTGATTTACAATAACCTTGCAGCTTCGAAGCATCTAAAATGGCTGATCTCGAGTCAACGAATGGCGGTTTAGAGAAGCGTGAATGCTCACTCTCGTGTTCCATTCAATCTGAGCGAAACAAAGACAAAGAAAGAATTCGCAGAGCAATTCTAGCCACTTTTATTGCTGCCCTTGGACCGCTCGGCTTTGGGTACTGTGTCGGTTATTCATCCTCTGCGTTAGAGGATTTAGCAAGTGAATCTGCTGCTGTACGGTTAAATGACATACAGGGCTCCTGGTTTTCGGTAAGTTTGATCTGGTTCTACTGTGTATCTTATTATTTTGAGCGAAATCACTGAGCAGACCCGTGAATAAAGTTCTCGCGAAAATTCGCCACTTGAAATTTGATGACCCTACTTTTTATAATGTTAATGTCATTAACGACATATGTCCATACATGCCCATATCATGTTAGACTGTTCCAAGCCTCTCTCGGCCTTTCAACGCATGCGAAAGAAAAGCAAGCGAAGTCAGCGTGAAGCACGCGAGGGTTGGGGGAGCCAGGGTCTCGTTTTGCGTTGGCGTCCAGTTCTCTCGCGATTCTCTCCGTACGTTCAGCGATCGAATAAAAATACAAGTAAATAGTGCGAGGGTTGTGAAAAGTCTAATATCATGTGCATGTACTCTGTATAGCACTGGTTTGTTGCAAAGGAACATGTCAAACTGTCTTCAGTTTGCTGTGTTCAGTGTCTATTGGAAGCTATTTCTGTGGAAATCTGATTAAATCAATTGATGCATTTAAATGAAGATCAATATTTCAATTATTATTTGCCATGCTTCGCGAAGTTAAATTCCTTTAAATGCTTCTTTTCGTTTTCTTTCTGGCGAAATTGCGAAATTTAAGTCCCGCGAAATACTTCCGTCCGTCGGCGTATAATATCGTATTTATGAGCTCCCTTGATTGTATATTCTAGTCTGATGATTGTATAGTTCTTACTGAAATTTTGCCCATTGTTGTCTGAACTTCGACACAATGAACATTCTTAGATTATCATCCATTCTCTAGAAAGAGTTTTTTGTTAAGTAGAAAGCTTTTAGCCTTCATGTTTGGAGGACAATTTCAGTAAATGTTCACTAAATGCTTACCGTTCGCGCACGCTTTTCTGAGAATTGATCGTGGAGACCAATGAATAAATTTATCAGGGTCGGGTTGTTCGAGCGCAGTTTAATGTAACCCAGGATTAAAAGTTACAATTAACCCAAGTATGGTAACCTAATCCCAGGTTACCTATTTTCATTTGGAATGATCTGAAGAGGATTTTGACCGGAGTGGAAGACTCCCATACAAAATGGACGGGGGGAGGGGAGGGGGGGATTGCACGTCGGAAATTTTGAAAAGAACCCCTAAGAGGTACCAAGATCCTGTTTTGTGGGCGTGGCTTGGAATTTTTTTTAGCCCCCGAGAGGTATCAATTCTAAAACAACACATTATCTCCTGTCATAAGCAAAAGCTACCGCTGTGATCCTTTTGAGACTGAACACTCTAAGAGTTACCAGAGCTGCTTTTTTAACCCCTAAAAAGTACGAAGAGCACCCCCGTCCTTTTCATATGGGAGTACCCCCGGGCGATTTTGAGACGCCGTATTCAGGGGATTTAGCGTCTAGTCGTTAATTTTCAATTTATCTACAGTCCTTATTTCCTCTTGGTGCCATTTTTGGAGGTCCCATTGGTGGATGGGCGATAGACAGATTAGGTCGGAAGGGCACCATAATGCTCTGTGTCATTCCTTTTGAACTGGGATGGTTACTCCTCGCCTACGGCCAGAACCGTGGCATGCTGTACGCTGGCCGTGCCATCACGGGCTTAGGTTGCGGTATAGTCTCACTTGCTGTTCCGGTAAGTTTTGACCTATTCTGTGCATGTTCAGCAATGTTATTGTAATGGATGGCGTGGTTACCATGTGGGGGAGGGAGACGGGGAGGGTTTTTGCCCTCTAAGGACTACTCGAGCCAACAATATTGATAACAGCATGTATCATTCTAAGGTGAACTAATAATGGTACAGACGGTTACCAGAAAACTGAGAATGGTAAAGTAGTAATATTATTACTAAGTATACCCGTGCTAAAAAAGATCTTTTCTAATCAATATTACAAAGGACTTCAAAATGATGTAGAAAGAACACGACAAAATCCAACCAACCCCACCAAGCAGAAAGAGTTGATCCCAATAGAGCACGACCTAAGCGATACAAATAACCCTGACATTTAACTCATGTGTCGCACCTGTTCTTAGGTTTACGTTGCTGAGACTGTATCTGCACGGATTCGTGGTGCATTAGGTTCTGTTTTCCAACTAGCAGTGACAGTCGGCATTTTATTGGCATACGTAATGGGTGTCCTGTGCAGGTGGAGGTGGGTGGCATTTGTAGGAGCAATTCCTTCAGCATTACTTCTCTTCCTGATGTCCCCCATGCCAGAGACACCTCGCTGGTACCTTGGAAAGAACAGGAGAAGTGAAGCATTGTGTGCCCTGCTTTGGTTAAGAGGCCCTGATGCTGACATCGAAGAAGAATGCGCGGCAATCGAGGAAACGTTTGGTGAGTCCAATCTTCCACCAGGGTTCTTGCCCGGGGGGAAATCTTATATAAAAAGGACAGGAGCGCTCGTCGGAAATTTTGAAAAGAACCCCTAAGAGATACCAAGATCCTGTTTTGTGGGCGTGGCTTGGAATTTTTTTTAGCCCCCGAGAGGTATCAATTCTAAAACAACACATTATCTCCTGTCATATTTTTTTCGGCTCAATACCCTAAAAGGTACGGCAAAAGCTCCCGCTGTGGACCTTTTGAGGCTGAACACCCTAAGATCGAGGTAACAAAACCGCTTTTTTAACCCTAAAAGGTATGACGAGCACCCCCGTGCTTTTGATATAGGAGCCCCCTACCCCCGGGTTGTTGATCACCCTAACACAAGGTTTACAGGAAGGGGTTTTTTTTTTTCAAGATAATAAAATTTATCGTCTGGTCCAAGGAAATTTACGCATTTCCTGTCAAAGTCTGAGAAAAGTCAAGGAGTATTATTTTGAGCTTGCTGCAACACAGGCTTCCTAAGCTCAAAATACCTGGTGTATGCGACAGCTTTTGTATATAGAGAATTTCATGTGAAAATCACCAATCGTAAAATAGATGTGTAAATAACTATCTCATTTGAAATAAAGTTTTCCTTCCTAAAATGTGTCGCGTACTTGTCTCTTGTGCCGATTTTAAAGCCATTCTGAAGCCGTTTAGTGAAGTTATTGAAAACCGTTGTTTCTCCTTCAAAAAGACTAAACGGCGTGAGAGTGGCTTTAAAATCGGCACAAGAGACAAGAACGCGACACATTTGAGGTAGGAAAACTCTATTTCAAATGAGATAGTTATTTACACAATTTTTTTTTTACGATCGGTGATTTTCCCATGCAATTTTGTATATACACAAGCTATCACATACACCACGTATTTTGAGCTTGGGAAGCCTGTGGCTACAGGTTTTGGTGACATGTGTGTCTGTAAGGGTTAACCCTTACAATTATATTTGAGAGCTCACCAACGTTGATTCGATCAGTGATATTTAGGCTAATCTGAGCTCTTTTAAGCCATACTTTTGTCATTCAATAGAAACACAGAACCTACACAGGCAGTTGACGTAATGATGGTGAAGCAAAGAGAGATAGTTTATAGTTTGATCATGAACCAAAACAAACCGGTAGTTTCCTGTCTTTTTAGCTTGGTTTTCACTACGACCGTAAGCCCAAGCACAAACATAAGCATAACGGTAGTGAGGACATAAACAACAAAGGCATAAGCACAAGTACAAGCAGACCAAAACGTTTTTGCTCCTCTTGTGCTTTGATTATGCTTATGTCAAGTAGGAATGCGTTTCTGTAAGCATAAGCATGGCCGTAAGTCCGCCATCTTGTTTTGCTGTTTTGAGGAGGTATGGAACTGAAAATAGGGCAACCATCCATTCTGCGCACGTCTACGTACTTTTAAAGCTTGTGTTTTGGCCGTCCTCACTAGGTTTATAATTTGCTCAGTTGTGCTTTTGTTTTAGTGATAACCGGACTTAAGCTGTAAAGAGACTATCATGGTTGAGCGATTTGTATTTTCTTTGATAAAGAAAAAATTATCGTAGTAATTAATTAGTTTTAATTATTTTTTGACAGAGAGTCATGAGCGCCTTCAACTGCGTGATTTGTTATCACCAGTGATAGCAAAACCCCTGATAATTAGCACTGGTTTAATGGTTGTCCAACAATTTTGCGGAATCAATGCAGTGCTCTTTAATGCTGCATCCATCTTCGGAACGGCAGGCTTCTCAAACGGAAAACTTGCCACCATTGCAGTGGGCTTGGTTCAGTTTGTGGGTACAGGTCTGGCCTGTTTGCTTATGGACAAGGCGGGACGTCGGATCCTGCTACTGACCACAGCACTTGGGATGTGCGTGTCTCTTGTGGTGCTTGGTGTTTATTTCGAAATCTACATCCCTCCAACAACAACACCACCACCAACGGATGAAAGCTTGGCTAGTGACACGGTCTCCCAGCTGGGTTCCATAAGTCATTCTGTTCCAGCCAAAACAATTTCCTGGCTGTCCATCTTGTGTATTGTTCTGTTCAACCTCATGTTTGCCATCGCGTGGGGACCAGTCCCATGGCTTGTCATGTCAGAAATATTTCCCCTGCGAGCACGTGGCCCAGCGAGCAGCTTTGCAACTCTGACCAATTGGACAATGGCTTTTATTGTTACCATGACATTTAAGTCCATGGTGGCTACGCTCACCAATCAAGGCGTCTATTGGTTTTATGCCGGGTTCTGTTTAATGGGATTCATTTTTGTTTTCTTCCTTATGCCAGAGACAAAGGGGAAAACCTTAGAGGAGATAGAAGCTATGTTTGACAAAGGTAAAGGCTATCAGGAAATTAAGTGAAAATTGTTGAATTGTTTTTAAATACCTTATTTATTGAATACTTTCACGAAGCAAGCTACAGTCGAATGTATATTATTACAGACCCCTCATCTAGGATGGCACTGTTTCTACTGAAGGAACATCTCGGTTCAGTACGCATCTTGAAAAGTTTAGCCTACATTTTTCAAGTTCATCGTTAGTAATCCGTGACAATCTTCTCCATCCTGGATCATCCTTGTTCCTTTATGGTTTATTAATAACTCTTAAAGGTATCGAAGTAAACTATTATTGTCAGGTTTCCTTCAATTAAAGCTAATTTTAGACGTGGCCAAAATTACTCAAAATACCGTGACGGAGCTCCATTAAATAGCTGGGAAGTCTAAGTTATCTCGGTGAGAAAGGTGGGAGTCAGTGTTCCCACTTTTTGCAATGACATATCAAAGTTTATAGTGTTTTATCTTGTGATAGATCAATGCTCTAGAAATTGTTTCTAATTTGTTTTTATTTCAAAGCAGTACACTCATCTGATGGAGGTGCTTTGCCTAGTTTTGGGCGTTTTTAAACGCGAAATGACAAAATGCCACTATGGCTAAGAGTCAATGTGGGATACGAGTGTCTCAGTAACCTGGGTTAATCCTTAAACTTCAATTGAGAGCTAACCGCTGTCGGGTCAGTGATATTTAGACTTAAGACTAACGACAGTGTCATTTTGTCAAGTCGCCATTTCGTGATGTAATTTTAAACACGCCCCTTAGTTTAAAGGGGATACTACAGAAAATTAATATGCTTTTTAAGGTGCCGTAATTTGCCAAGCGGCGGCCCAAACTGTAAAACATCTTTGATTCCAAATAAAACATCAGTGATCTGGAGAGGTCTGTTCCATCTCAGTTTAGCTCCAAAAGTAGAGAGGTTGAGTGCCATCTTGGACTCAAACGCGGAAGAGGCTTGGGGAGAAACTTGGCGTGTCCACCCCTTTCCCGCCCACTTTTCCTGAGCCAACATGGCGGCGAGCCTGTGTCACTCGCGGCGCGGCCGCCTTCCCCGAAAGAAAAAATTGGAGAAGGCATCTCTACGATTGTCTTCTTTCGGGAAGGGTGGACGGAAATAATTTGATGCGTTTGTCGGAGGGAAAATTCTCCGGTGGACGAGGCCTGAGAAAATTATTTGCAACATCTGTGAGGTGACGTCATTACGTCACCATGGCTCGAGGTTGGTTCGCGATCGCCTCGCCTTCTCACGTGACGATGGCAGGAAAATGAGTTTTATTTCGCAAACCTGTAGGTTTTGCGGTAAATCGTGTAGCTTTGAAGCATCTTACAGTTGATCAAAATGGTTGTTTCCGAGTTAGACAGCGAATACAATCCTTCGAGTTCCGTTCAATCTGAAGGAATGGCAGGAAAGGACAGAATAGGAAGAACAATTCTTGCCACTTTCATCGCTGCTCTCGGCCCGCTTAGCTTCGGGTACTGCCTTGGATATTCATCTTCTGCTTTAGAGGATTTAGAAAAGGCCAATGCATCTTCTGCCGTTCGTTTAACCAGTGCTCAGGGTTCCTGGTTTTCGGTAAGTTTGTTCTGTTCATCATGTTCTAGTCCGCGTATGAAAGTTTTGTGATGAGCGCGCTTTTCGATTGCAGAATTCGCGCGCGGATACTCGTTTAGTCTTCAGTCCGCAAAATTACATGCTTAGGGAACGTCTTACACTGTAAACGTCGTAATGAATACGGTAGATAGTTTCTTTATAACGGTATCGGTGGTTGGGTTTTGCGTAATTAAAATTTTATGATTATGAAAAGATAAAAGTTCGGAGAGATCATGACACCATACGGGAGAGTACAAAACATAGACCCTTGGTCCTGTTCATGGACTGGGTCCATCAAAATATGGACCGGATCCTTGGACCCCCTTTCATGGACCCCCTGTGTTCACTATTCCTAAAAATACTATAGATCTTCTTGCTACTTAATATCTGCTATATTCTTCTTAAGTGATGTAAATAAGATTTGAGTGGCAAATAAAGTTGAAACAATAATAAAATAAATAAAAATAAGTAAATTGAAAAAAAAAAATGAATTCACAATAATATTTCAATTTAATATTTAATTAATTTTGAACTTTGCAATTTTTCATAAAGTCACATTTTAATAGCATTTCTTTAGTATTCATCTACATGTAAAATAGAAAAAAGAAACATCAAAACTGTATAAGATAAAAAAACCTACAAGGAAACTCAAAGGAATCATAATAAAAAGAGCATTGCTTACTCTCGTCCACGTCGGCCATGTTTGATGCGCAAGAAAGCGTAGGTAAAGTCACATGGAAACATGAGCCAGCAATCAAGCATGCCAGCGGTCTTTGTTTATATGGGGTAGTAAAAAGAGGGGGTCCATGGACCCGGTCTATATTTTGATGGACCTGGTTCATGGACCTGGTCCACGGAGGGGGTCCATATTTTGTACTCTCCCGACACCATACCATCCGTAAGCTAGTTAAATGTTTTCCATTATCCTTGCCACGGTATTAGCAGTACCTGTACTTGTACTGATTGTATGTCTGATAGAAAGGTTTAATTTAAATCTTGTCATTAAACTCTCACTGGGTTTTGCATCAAACAAGGGTTTTTATTTATTTATGTAACAGATCCTTATATTGCTGATTTTTCCTTCTGTCCGTGCAGATTTTTCTTCCACATTAATCATTCTATTATCCACAGGCTGATAGCCAGGATTTTTAATAGGGGTTTATATTATTAGGGGGATGGGGTGCATGAGATAGCCACAGGTGCTATTTGGCAAGCACTGTACAGTGAAACCTGTATTAAGCGCACCCCATATTAAGCGGACACCCTCTGTTAATTGGACACCAGCTTGACTCCCTAAATTTTCTTCCCACATTTATGGTAAAATAAAGCTGCATTCAGCAGACACCTCTGTTAAGTGGATGCGGACACCAATATTAAGCCATTTTGTTGCACAAAACCTGCAATAAGCGGAAACTTCAAGGACTTTTTACTTCTAAAGGTTCAGCTGAGACTCCTTTACAGTAACATTGTAACAAGTGTTGGTGTCAGATTTTTAATCTTGCAAGGGTCTTGTAGTCTCACAAAGTCTGGAATTTACATCTACCATTCCATCCCTCCGGCCTAGTTTCAAGTACTGACCTACAATCGAAGACAAAAGTCCTTGGGACACTTATGTAATGTAACGGATTATCTGTGTTTTAGAACTGAAGTATGAAGAAAACACTGCTATATCCTTTATAAACGGGTTGCTGTCCCCCCTCCCCCCCAACACAATGTTGAAAATCAGCTGAAATTGCACGTACTAGTTTTCAACATTGTATGGGGGGTGGGGGCGAGGTTAGGCAGGTGAAGTTGTATTCGCGCCTGGCGTGTATGCAAAAGCGCCAAAAGTGCAAATTTGTCCCAAGACTTTTGTCCATGATTGTCTGAATTTCAGTTCAGAAATAAAATGTCACTTTTCAGCGGTTTTCCACAGTCTAAATGTGTTTTCTCTTGACTCTGTGAATAGATCGTAATACAAAGATTATTTTTGGGCTATTTTGTGGTTTATTTAAGCTCATTTTTTTTTCTTTTCAATTTTTCCCAACGCAAATGCGTGGCGTAAATCGGAATTTGTTCTATCTCATACTCGCGCGTGCGGTATTTGAAAGGACACACATGGTTAACGCTCAAGGTAGCAACGAGCATAAGGCATTATAGATTATTGTGCATATGACAAGAATTTCTGTTGAACAGCGAGTAAAAGTCTTTTTTTTTTGAAGGAAAACGGAAGGTTTTCACACTGGGAAGTCGCGCAGAAATGTCAAATCTCGAAGTCATCTGTATCATGTATATGAAACATGTAGTGAGCGGGCATCGTAAACTATAATTTGGTCAAAAGGGTACCGAACCAAATATTAGCAAGTTGTTTCCCGCCAGTGGAAGTCATTTCCTTTAGTTATTTATGAAACAATATTGTGTGACATTTTTTTAGTGTTGTGGACACTCGTTATTTGCATAACTCAACAGTTCTCAGCAACAGTTCTCAGCAACAGTACTCACTTTAAAACCTTAAAATGTACCTACTTATATCCGAAAGCTCACATTTAAGACATGTTGAAGTGGAATGTGTTTGGTAATCGATCTTTCTACACCTTTATAGCTAGTAAAAACTTAATTTTGAGCTCTGCAAGCACAGTACTCACTTTCCATTTGTTAAGAATTGTTTAAAGTCAATTCTTCCATACTGAATCAAGTGAGTACCATTGTATTTACTGCCAGCGTGCTGTGATGTGACTTTTGTGAAGTAATTTCGAAACAGTACCATAAATCTCGTGTTGAAAAGTAGTTTCGCTGGTTTTCTTACTTAGTTGATACTTAACATTGACGAAACACTGTTTTTCTTCGCCACTGAGTACTGTGCGATGACCAATAAACAGTGACGTCACTACAAAGAGCATAGCGCCTCAGTATACTTAAACGCGCTGTAATAACTGTTAAGGTGATCACTAAGATTGAATTAAATACCAAATTTGTCGTTTAAGTACTTGAAGTATCTGCAAGACTGTACATCATAATGTAAACAATTCGTTATGTATCCAAATCAAGTGATGCCGTTATCACTGCCATCACATACAAAAGTTTCTAGATTGTTTGAGATCAACACCCTTCCCGATCGGTCCAAAACCACTTAAAAAATTACGGAAAAGCTGTGGAAAAGTTCTTAGAAATGCCTTTCTCATCTCAGATGTTCACATTCTCAGGTTCTAAATGCATTTAGGGTTAAAAAAACATCCTGATTGTGCATATTTCCACGAGACGTGAAAATCAGACAATCGTGGACAAAAGTCCTTGGGACACTTATGTAATGTAACGGATTATCTGTGTTTTAGAACTGAAGTATGAAGAAAACGCTGCTATATCCTTTATAAACGGGTTGCTGTCCCCCCTCCCCCCCAACACAATGTTGAAAATCAGCTGAAATTGCACGTACTAGTTTTCAACATTGTATGGGGGGTGGGGGGCGAGGTTAGGCAGGTGAAGTTGTATTCGCGCCTGGCGTGTACGCAAAAGCGCCAAAAGTACAAATTTGTCCCAAGACTTTTGTCCATGATTGTAGCTAGTCATTCAAAATTGCTACTTACCTACAAAGATCTTTCACTTACAAAATAGTACAAGCGAACTACTTAATATATTATACGGTTCCAGAACATATCCATACCCACCTCAAGGAGTGTTATTAGAAATTCCAAGGGGAAGGAAGGTCTCAAAAACCCAAAATGTTTAAAGGAAGGTAATTGACAGAAATTTAATGGCCCCATGCTTAGCTACTACCTAAACAATGCTCAAGATATCTTGACTCTCTAGAGCTAACCTTTAATATTATTATCATCAATTTATCTGTAGTCCTTGGTCACTGTGGGTGCTGTTTTTGGAAGTCCAGTTGGTGGATGGGCAATTGACAGGTTTGGCAGAAAAGGCACCATAATGTTTTGTGTTGTACCCTTTGAGCTGGGATGGCTACTCATCAGCTATGCACAGAACCATACCATGCTCTACACTGGCCGTATCATAACAGGATTAGCTTGCGGCATTATATCACTTGCTGTTCCGGTAAGTCTGTACTGAATATAGAGCAATGCCTTGAGTTCTCTATGTTTTGAGCTGCACCTATAGGGGATCATGATGGTAGTTGTAATCCATCAAACACGCTCCAAAATTGAGAACATTGAATGCAAATGCCGGGATTCTCTGCAGTTGTGTCTTGCATCTAGGGAACTGGCCATTGTGCCCAGGGGGGCTACTCTACAAAGTTCTATGCCCTGCCCCAACATCCAACCCCTTATCCTGTTGTATACCATTTTGACAGGAGAGGTGTCCCTTTCGCATACCTTCAGTTGAAAAACATAGGCACGCAAGACGTGCAAGAGTTATTTTTTTCTGTGAAGTTTTGTAGATAGAAGCATTCATGGTACAGTAATGATTTGGTTAATTTGACAAGTTTTTTTGGTTGCGATGTTACATCGGTCATGGTAAGATAGCTAAATAGTAAGCCATAAAATGTTTGACTGAACAAACTACAGTAATCTGACATGTCTCCAGATCAATGTAGTTATCATCTTATTTTCTAACGGGCAATTTGATTCGCTCTTTGATACAACCCGCACTGTGATTGGTGTGACACCCGCACATGCATAACTCCCTCGCTCACCGATCACATAACCCTTCCAACCCCCAAGAGAAATTTTTGCTCAAAAATACTCAAGTTAATTTAGAGACTTTTTCGCATTTTACACAAGTCGTAAGTTTACCTTTTTACACAACACAACACAACACAACTTCACCGAAAATAGAAAGAAAGAGAAAAAAAAATCTCTGACACGTTGAAAGTCTGATTTAATTAAATGCACTTTGACTTGGTGCCACGCAGTCTTCAAAGAACATTTGAACAGTTTTCATACTTTTTCCCTTAAAAAATATCGGGCTGAAATGAATGTCATCAAATAAAACTATTAAACCGCTACTGCAGAGACGTAAAAACCGTCCAGAAACAAAACCTTCTTTTTTGTTTAATATCCTGGAAACAGTAGCCGATAACTTGTCAGCTCTAATTGAATTTACTCCCATATAAAAAACAAAAGTGTTAAGTTACCATTTGTTACTAAAGATAGCAAACATCTCGTGGGAAAGAGTGATGACGATTCGTCCGCTCTAATTGAATTTACTCCTTTGTGAAAAACAAGAGTGTCACATTACACTTTGCAACTAAAAACCAAAAATGTCTCGTTATATTTGCATGCAACAAGAACAAAACAATTGTTACCCGCACTTACTATTGTAAACGTTAGAACTGTTTCAAATCTAAAGTCTCGTACCCTCTAAAGCAAGTCCTAAGAACTAGACGCGACGATTCGTGACCTCTAATTGAATTTACTCCTTGTGAAAAACAAAAGTATCAAGTTACCTTTGTAACTAAAAATAAAAATATCTCGTTGCATTTGCATACTACTAACTCACGAACTGTTTCAAACCTCAAGGCTCATCTCGTTCATTTAACTAAAATCCTCAGCCTAACCCACAGAAAATGTCGAAGTAAACCCAATATATGAATACTTCCTCCTCTTTTATAGAAGAATAAATATGGCCGTTCTGAACTCTATCGGGATCAAATCTTCTCACATACCATTTACCTTTACAACAAGAAATTTGATTGGCTGTTTATAGTAGATCCAATCTGATTGGTGTGACATACATACATCTCTCACTCACTCACTTACTCACTCACTCACTCACTCACTCACTCACCCATTGACCCGTCCATAACATACCCGACGCGCCGACTAAGAGGTATTTTTTTTACAAAAAAATAACTCAAAAAAGGTGCACATTTCACACACTTTTATAACTGGCCTGTACTGTGAATAAATCCCCAAAAAAGGAAATCTTCTTGTCATTTTCATGCATTGCCTAATAAATGAAATGATACAGCCATAAGGTGCATCTGTTCGAAATACCCTCTCATATACCTCAACTAGTGAAATCCCTACCCTTTTATATACCTGAGGCCTGGAAAAGCTACCCCTTTCAAGCAGAGCCTCCCTATATAGACTATTATAGGGAGTACCCACCCCTCTCCCCTGGCCATTGTGATAAATGACATGGTAACCAAGAGGTGTTGGGAGTAATTTTTCTGTAGTTGTAATTATGAAATTGATGACAGAGAAAATTGTAATTGTTATACAGGGTTGTGAAAGGTAGCCATCCGCCAGCAAAAATCACCACCTTATATATCTTGGCTGGCCTCGTGGCCAGGTTATTTAGACAAAGATGGCAAAATGAGCCACCTACATTGACAGTTAAAGCCAACTACTTTAGAACTTTGTGACAATCCTGAGTATATGCCATCAGAGTTCATTCCTGGACCTTTGAAATGCAAGCAACTTCTGGTTCAATCACAAAACTCCAGGTCAAAAAGTTCATGCAACAGTTCTTGAAAGTGCTCAAGATTCAAAAGAACCAACATAGATTGTACACTGTATAGAATTCTCCAGATCAACTGCAGAACTTGCATGTCTACTGGAAAAGCAACTTAAGTTTATGATCCTTACAGTTTGACAGACTGTATAAGACTTGCTGCAAGAGTGTTATGTATGGTTTGTGCAGATCATCAGAAGGCAGTTTTTGGACTGAAAACTGCATGTCATTCTCTCTACAGGTATAGATACCCAGACTTCATAATTTGGTAAATAAACTATCTTTTTTGTAGGTCTACATAGCAGAGATTGTCGCAGCACGAATGCGTGGTATGCTAGGTTCCGTTAATCAACTGGCAGTGACAGTTGGCCTTTTATTTGCCTATGTAATGGGTGTCCTGTGCAAGTGGAGATGGTTGGCATTTATTGGTGGGGTTTCCCCAGCATTGCTTCTCATTCTGATGTTTACTATGCCAGAGACACCTCGTTGGTCATTAGGAAAGAACAGACGAAGTGAAGCATTGAGAGCCCTGCTTTGGTTAAGAGGCCCTGATGCTGACATCGAAGAAGAGTGCTTTGCCATCGAGGCAACTCTTGGTAAGGCAAATTTTCCATCATTGTTCACAAACCCATTGGTTGTTCAGAGAAGTTTTTTTTCAAAGACCAGAGAATTTACTGTCCGGTCTATGGTAGCGTGCAAGCAGGCTCACCTTTAAGTCATGCACGAGTTGCAGCTTTGCAGCTCGTGCTTAAGCTCCAATGCAAGCCTGCTCACAGGCTAGGTCCATGGAAAATCTTAATAATTTGTAAATTCCTCATCAAAGTTTGAGAGAAGTTAGTGTGTTGCCCTCCTTTTTATTTCGTTTGTTAGATCAGTTTTATCATGGTCAATGTGAGCATCACTGTGAGTGTGTGATGATCTTAGGAGTTGAGCCTTGATTGTCAAAGCTTATCTATATATCGTGACCTTTTCATTTTGCCATTGAAGTGAAAATAATTAACCAACCACTAAAGAGTATTTGATTGATTGACTGATAGATTGATCGATTGATTGGTCCCTCCAGAAATTCCACTTCACAGGGTTCGTACCCTTTTTCAGAAGCAAATTTCCAGGACTTTTCCAGGACTCAGATTGATTTTTCCAGGACTCTAAAATTCACATTAACCCTTTCACTCCCAAGATCTTAATGTTGATTCTCCTTACTGTCTGCCATACATTTCATTTTTTTTTTTTACTTGAGTTTAAGAGATTTCCAGAACTTTCCAGGACCAGTAGCCCTTTTCCAGGACTTTCCAGTCCTGGAAAATGCCACAATAAAATTCCAGGACTTTCCAGGTTTTCCAGGACCCGTACGAACCCTGAGTTTAGCTTCATATTAGTCTTAAAAAAATTGGCTTTTTGGATATATTCAAATCTTTCCAAACTTTGCCAGATGGCTGTCTCAGGGCTGAAATTTTGGGGTAGGATGAAGGAAGTATCTCATATAATTATACGATGTATATAACCTACATGTGCCATAGGTCCAGCCAGGAGGGAGTAGTGGTACATGTACTATTTATATTTTCTTTGACAAAAAAAAAAAATTGAAAGTGCTTATTGTAGCTACTTTTAATTGATTTTCTTACAGATCGCCATGAAAAACTTCAGTTGCGTGAAGTGTTGTCACCAGTAATAGCAAAACCCCTGATAATTAGCTCTGGTTTAATGGTTGTCCAACAGTTTTGTGGAATTAATGCAGTGCTCTTTAATGCTGCACACATCTTTGCCATTGCCGGCTTTTCAGATGGAAAACTTGTCTCCATTGCAGTGGGCTTGGTTCAGTTTGTTGGAACAGGTCTGGCCTGTTTGCTCATGGACAAGGCAGGACGACGGATTCTGCTGTGGACCACAGCACTCGGGATGTGCGTGTCTCTTTTAGCGCTTGGTGTTTATTTTGAAATCTACATCCCACCACCAACAGATGGGGGTTCAACCAGCGACACAGTTTCCCTGCTGGGTTCCATAAGTCATTCTGTGCCAGCCAAAACAATTTCATGGCTGTCTATCTTGTGTATTGTTCTGTTCAACCTCATATTTGCTCTTGCGTGGGGACCAATCCCATGGCTTGTCATGTCAGAAATATTTCCTCTGAGAGCACGTGGTCCAGCCAGCAGCTTTGCAACTCTGGTTAATTGGACACTGGCCTTTGTTGTGACCAAAACATATGACTCCATGGCAGATACTCTCTCTATTCAAGGAGTCTATTGGTTTTACGCCGGATTTTGTTTTGTGGGATTCATTTTTGTTTACCTTCTTATGCCAGAGACAAAGGGTAAAACCTTAGAGGAGATAGAAGCTTTGTTTGACAAAAAGAAAAAAAATTACCAGGAAATAAGATAAATCAAATTAAGTACTTTCACAAAACAGGGTACACTAGAACATCTGTTATGGACACCTGGACACTGTTTATATGTGGCCCAGACAGTGAGTGCAGTTAATGTTTTAGATGATTCTGCAGAACATTCGAGCAATAATGGCAAAAATTAAGTTACCAAAAAAACCTCATGACATGGTAATGTTTTGAATAAAGGTAGGAAGATCTTATCGAGACCTTAGCTCTCAAGCTGACGCTGCGAGAGAAAATTGAACTTGTAGTTATCCATATTTCTATTAAAATGGACGTTTCACGTTAGTTAAAAACAGTGCAATAACACATGCCTTAAGCATTCTTAAAAGGTTTGGCATTAAATTTCTCAAGAATGCTTGGGGATTTAATCACGGGGTCACCTAGAGAAATGAATTACAGTGAGATGTTGTAAATAGTATTCAAAAATGTACCATGCTATAAGTAGATTTCTAGTAAATAATTTTTGCACTTATTGCGCAAACTTTGAGCAGAATCCATCTTAACCTCTTGCACATGGACACATCACGTCATGGAATATTTCTGTTGCCAAGGGTTTCCACTTATGGATGATTTGATTGTACATTGCATTCAGCGAATGTTACTTTGAACTTTTTAAGGCTTAAATATTGTTAGATATCTCTGAATTCTTTGAAGTAACATTACATTTGTGTAACAGAAAGCACCTAATGTAATATTCCAAAATTTGCTAGGGGAGACTGCCACTTTCTTGAACAAGAGTTTTGGGAGAGAAGTATTAATAGACATACTTTATTTAATACTTGTATTTAATACAAAGTGGTCATTCCAGGGAATTTTATTTTAGTCCTTAGCTTTTTTTAGCTGCTTTTTTTCACATCTTGGCATTTTTCTTTCTTGAGAGTGATTTTTGCTGATGTCATTGTTTACATTTTTCCTCATTAACACACATCTTTACATAGAGAAGCCAGCATAGTAAATACAAATTGACTCCAAACACATAAAGAGCCAGTGAAATTTAATAGTTGGTAAATTTTTGGGCTCTTTGGTTGAAATATTCATGGAGAAATTGGCTTTTCAAAAGTGCAAAATTTCTGGGTGGCAAGAGCTTAAAATTAATGAGCTCACACATTCTTGGTAATATTCAGAACTCTAAATGCACATTTAATCCTTTAAGCCCCAGTAGGAATACTGTATTTTTCTGACATGGTCACAGCTGTGGACCCGACCAAAAGAAATGTAGTGAAATTTATTGTTTGGGGTATGTCAAAATCACCACAGGATGTCACAGACTGGAAATTGACTAGTGTCCAAAAGGGAAAGAAAAACATTCAAAAACACCTTGTTCCTTGTATGTATTGGGTACATCCCTGAACTATAGTTTAATTTGCAGCTCTTGGTGTGCACTTTTTTGCCAGATATTCACTTGACTGTAAAAGTGTAACTGGCAAAAAGGGGTGGTTAATCAAGTTCTGGTATATGGGGTGGGGGGAGTATGATTTATGCCTCCAGTATGAGGAGCTCAAAGATCTTTTTGGTGGTTGAATTTCATACAAATTGACCAAATATTCAGGTTTTAATAGTGCAATTTTTTGTGCCGTTTGGCAAATTTATTCATCTCTACTTCTATACAATTTTGGGAGTGAAAGTGGTGGATAGATTTATCCAGTTTAATAAAAATTACATTATTTTAGCATGACAAACAGTATTTATTTACTAGTGATAGTAACCTAATGATAAAATTGTTGGCAGGCAGGCTGTGACAGTGGAACTAAATATTAAGTTTTAGTTACTGCACGGTATCCAGCCTTAAATATATTACACTTACGATTACTGGTCTCAAGGAGAATGGTTAGTTTTGTTTTCCCAGGAATCTTTGATGTTTCCTGAGGGGAAGTCTGGGGAAACAGAGAGATTAGAGGGAAAACAAAATCAGCTGGAACAAAGGAACAGTTATTGTTCTGTTATATAGATGGAGTTTTAAGCGTAAAGTAATAAGGCAAGAAGAATTTCCCCCATGGGCAGATCTAGGGGCAGGGGGTAGGGCATGTGCACCCCCTGAGATGAAGCCTTCTGCTGCATATTTGCGTTAAAAATTTGTTTACCTCACCATTAAGGAGTGGCATAACTGACTGGTGCACCCCCTCCTAAGAAAATCCTGGATCGGCCCCTGATCGAAGTCACAATAACCCCTAGTTAGTGGGAGACGAGGTGACAATATTGCTTAAGTTGTGACCTGCCAGGTGACATTTTAGAATTTGCCACATGACCATAAATCAACCAATAAGAGTTTGTTAGAGTCAACAGAACTCCAACTATGTAACAATAAATTATTAGATTTGTTACACTTGTGAGCAAAAGGTGGATGACTATGGTAGAAATTATTTTCAGTATAAATACAGTACATTAAATGATGTATTTCTGTTGTACCATATTTTTACATGTGAAAATTGTAATTCAAAATCATGTGGCATTACACATTATAGTGTACTGTTCAACTGCTGTCAATTACAGTTTTGTTTCACAATGGCAAGGCAAGTTTCACAAATCTTAATTGAAGTGTTACATACTAAGAGTAGGTAAGAGCAATTTACTCTGCGGGGGGGCAGGGGGAAAGAGGGGTTACTCTCTATAATGGCCTATACAGGGAGGCTCTGCCTGCCAGAAAGGGGTATCATGTTCAGGCTTCAGGTATATAAATGGGTAGGGATTTCAGAAGTGGAGGTATATGAAAGGGTAGAACTTTGTAGTTTACTGCAGCATTCACTGTAATTGTTGAGATATTAATAGTCACCCTTTTGCTTTTGAAGATTCTAGCACATAGCACCCAGTTGCTATAAATGATGATAATAACTCAACTGCAACTAACATGTAGACATGTATGTAAATTAATACACCAATCCATACAATCCTAAATCCTTCGTCAAACATAGACTTATTGTGCAAGTTCATAAACATGTGAACGTGCTTTATTTTCATACAGTAGAAAAGCCACATATTAAAAAACTACTACTTTTAAAAAAGAAGGCGCGGTGGCCTTATGGTTAGTACATTCAACTCCCACGGAGCTAGCGGTCCAGGTTCGAGCCCTGGCTGGGGACATTGTGTTGTGTTCTTGGGCCAGACACTTAACTCCCACAGTGCCTCATTCCACTGCAGGTGTACAAAGGGGTATTGGTAAATTTAATGCTGGGGGTAACCCTGTGATGGACCAGCATCCCATCTAGGAAGAAGTAGAAATACTCCTAATCGCTTCATGCTACTGAAACCAGGATTAACTCTGGCCTGATAAGCCACTTGGCTTGTATGCAGACTTAACCCACCTACCTACTTTTCAAAAGCAGGCTAAAATGATTCTGATAATTATAGGATGTTTAGCAAGAAATCAGGATACAGCTTGCTGCTTGCCGTAAATTAACTTTAAATTAATACGATATGCAGTATCCCTGTGATTCCATTACATAAACACCAACGGCATTTATTGTTGCATGGGCAAAATTAAGAAATTAACCCTCTGATAAGACAACAAACTAAAGTATACATATAATTTACAACCTATGTGCAAGCTACATCTTTTTTTATTTCTTTCTACAACAACAAAAAACAGAGCTCTTCATTTGTCCGGCTGACTGAAGTGGTTCTTGTCCATTGGGGGTCTAATTTGCCAATTTCCAGCTGGTAGATTCACAATCCATGGTTTCATAAGGTGTTTACTGTATTTTCCTTTACTCAGTCCCGTCTACTGTTGTATAAACAATTTGATGGATTACATGTAGGCTATTTTCCATATTTATAATCCATTAAAGGCCATAGTCAACAGGCCAAAAGAACTTTTCAAAGAACTTTTGAGACATGGTGATTGCACGACTTGCAATCACCATGTCTCATTTTTAAGCAATGTTAAGCAATTTTTCCTGCATCTTGCATTGCAATAAAATTGAGTCTCATTTGTTTAAAAAATTCACAGTAACAGCACTTCGTCACTCTCTTTTTAAGTTCATTACTTGTTCAAGTTCTTTCTCCACTTGCCGCAAATATCGGTTGTTCATGAACAGCAGCTGAAAGGGAATCAACAAATACAAAATTTCATTTTGTGGTTGAGGTCATTCATTTTGGTCCCCAGCTATTTTAGCTTGACAGTTACATGACAAATCACACTCCCAAAAATTGGTGGCTGAAAATTGAGGAGGATCATAGGTTGAGTAAAATCAAAATGTATTTCATCCTTTGCCTTGTAAAGGCATTTGCACTGTCAATGAGCCATTACTAACATTTCAGTTTGTGGAGGAAACTCTTTTGCGAGAGTCTTGAGCAGTACTTTGACATTCACAATTCACAAGGTATCGTTTACAATGCTGTAAAAAGTGGTTTAGTGTGTGGATGAAACCCTACTGTGTGTGGCTATTGCCAAGTTGGACAATCAGCTGCCCTTTTGTACAGAAACCTTAGAGGCCGCAATCCTTTCAGTCAGCACCAAATATCAAGACAGGCAAGTTCTGATTAATTTTTGACAGTGTGAAGTGATTCACAGACTTCACCTCAAATTGGACTGGCTGAAGAAAAGAACACAATTCTTTCTTTGCACCTGCTTAAAGCAAATCACGTCTTCAAGTCTTGATTCTTCCCACTGACCGAAAGTCTTATAATTGATTGCAGGCCCTCAGGGGGTGAGAATACAGTCGCACCTCCACTAACGGCCAACTCTCTTCAACAACCACCTCTCTACAAAGACCACTTTTTTGGTCCAGTTCGACAGTCCATACATGCACTTTTATTTTAACCTCTACAACACCCACCTCCACAACGGCAATGGCCACCAAAACGTGTCCTGACTGCCAAAAGAACCTCTCTACAATGGCCAATTAATCAGTGACTGACGAATGGTGTATACAAAACCTCATTTCTATTGTTAAAGGTCACCAAACTTGATCTGTGCCATGCATCGTTGGTCTGTGTTTCTGTTTAGTTTCTTTTTATTGACATGCTTTGATTGTACTATGTGCAGTTTAAATGCTAAAATAAGCATTTTAAGAAAAGAAATGTTTCACCCCCACAAAAAAAAACGGGTGTCGTGTTACACCCCTTCCTTCCCATAATGGCGACCTCCGTACAATGGCTCCTTTCCTCTGTCTGCAAGGTGGCTGTTGTGGAGAGGTTCGACAGTGTATGCCAAAGGTACATGTACATGCACCACCCAGGGGGACTTCCATATGAAAAGGTTGAGGATGCTCGTCGCAAAATTTAAATTAAACCCCTAAAGGAGATCAACCTGGGTGTGGCTCGAGCTTTATTTGACTCCTGAAAGATAGGCTCAACAGAATAAGAATTACCATCAGTTATTCCAGGAAAGAGCCCAGCCTTGTAGACCGGACTCAAGAGACCAGTGGAAATCAAGCCTAAAAATGGCCTTCAAGTGCACCGTAACACCCTAAAGATACTTCAACAGCTAAAAATAGTGGTATCTCCTCATCAACATGCTAGCAACCTCAACCTTTTCATGAGTCCCACCCTACTGGGATGCAAACCACCACAGATACTGATCATAAAACAGTTACTTTGTTCAATTTCCTGTAATAAAAAATCTATCCTTAGACATTAAATGTCATTTACCTGACCATTTGGTAGCAACTGGTGGACTATAGCAGCAACCTTGTCCACCTTAAGAATGGCCTACAGCAAACTCAAATAAATTAATAAATTAACGAACACAGCTGAGCACAGAAATAATAACAATTTAAAATAATATTAAATTGGCACTCTGTATGCACATCTCTTTTCATGCCTTGTAATCAAAACTGCAAAATTTGCCACAAAATTACAAGTAATACAAGATTTATAAATTCAGTTGCAGCACTTGCGATAAACTAATTTTTGATCAATTGAATAACAGACTGATAAGATATGCAATAATACTTTTGAATTTTGAAAGTCCGTTGATGTGAATTGGACTTATGGAGATTGAAAGTCAGAAAAAATCCAAGATGATGCCAAAAACTGTGGAAAGGTCTACTCACTGAAACAATCAATTCTAGTTCCCTTCCAATACTATACTGCATTGGAAAAATTAAAGCCCAAAAAACTCTGCAGGACTTATTAGAAAAGTCTTCCCTTTTCATGTGACATAAATAAAACAAATAAATAAATAAATATACATTTATATAGCGCCATTTTCCACTAATTGTCCATGGCGCTTTACAATACTTTAAAATTAAAATCCTAAGTTTAAAATCCTATGACACAGTGCTGCCCATCTTGCACTTGCTTTGCAAATTTTTTAAAGTCAAAAGCTCAAAAACACTTGACGCAAGGAGTAAATGAACCTGTAGAATATCCAGAACATTACAAAACCTGTGATAATAACTCTGCCTATTAAGCTCCTGATCATAATCACCTTCAAATACTCCTTTCTAATGGCTCAGCATGGTTTTCACTTGAGCAAAGGAGTCACAGTCAAAGTTGTAATTAGAGCCTGGCACAGAGTGATATGATCTAGTGAACATCACACCAATGGAGTCAAAAGCAGAATACCAATTCTGCTTATTACTTGGAAGCAGAAGTGAAAGATAAAAGAATGAAAGTTTTTGTAATGTTGGACATCTATTACCATAGAAGTGAAAGAATAAACCAATCACACTGCTTGATTACAGGCCTTTTGATTGCTTGGTTCTTCCACTTCTGCTTCCGACTCCGATAATCTAGTTTTCACTAGATCATAAGCAATGGAGTCTTAAACAGAATCAGAAGAAAATGGAAACATTCTGATTCTTCCAACCCTGATCTGTCAAGCTTATGATTCAGCTTGTGACTCCAATTATTGATTTTCACTAGGTCATAAGCACTCTAAATGACTCTCACTACACCTCTGACTCCATCACTAGTGAAAGCTCCCCTCTGGAACTTTCATTCTTTTCGTTATAAGCCCCCCTCTGAAAGCGCAATCCTCTTCCCATTCTCTGCGCCCCTTATTATTGATACAGGTAATGACCATGACCAGGTAATTACCACTGACAGACATTTTCCTGGTTTGTCATACCTCTGCTTATAGGTAATGACTATACTTCCCCCCTCTGTCACCACAGAAGTTTTTCTGGTTTGTCATACCTCTGACGGCTGAAGGATGACTTGACAGTATTCTTGAAGATGTCTGATAAGGAGATCTAAAATGTTCTCAGCAATTAGCCGGTTTTCATCCTTTTCACACACAAGAGTAAATCCTGAACTTAAAAACAAAAAGATATTTAGATGATAATTACAACATGTTCTACAGTAACTTCATTGTTTGTACACTGTACTTTGCTCTTGCTTTTTTAATTACTTAATAATTAACCTGAGTAATACTTCCATCAGCCTGAGAATCATTCACCTTTGAATTGATTTCATTTCTAGGCATGACCAACACAATAAGATGATTATGTCAAATATGCTTTCTAAATGTTATGGTCAAAATTAGAGTACATTTATTCTTCCCAACTAGGTAAACACCAATCATTATTATTTTATTACATGTATTTGATTAATATATTATTACAGTAAAATTATTTAATAATTAGTTTTCATAGAAACTGGACAAAAAATGACTATATCTTGAAGCTCTGACATGATTCGAGGTTCAAATTCACACACGAAATCTCACATTAAACCAACAAAAGGTACACTCTCTTTTACTGTAAGAAGATGCAAGTTAGACAAACTTGTAAATGGCACATAAAAATGGTCTTTTAACCGTAAATGACCGAGTAATAATAATAATAATAATAATAATAATAATAATAATTTATGAAAAAGAGTGTTTATTGTGACAAAAACTAGAGCTAAGCTTTACAAAATGCTATAATATTTACATAATTTGATGTCTATTAAACCTGTAAAACATGTTTCCGTATCTAATCATGATATCATGGTTACTACAACTAATACTAATAATAATAATAATAATCATAAACTTTATTACCGTGTCTAAAATGTTTAGCTGAGGATAAGCATCCCCTCTACTAATTGTGGACACCTACCTAAAAAAATTACAACTATTACAATAATAAGAAAAATTTATGTGATAAAAAAGCTATAAACATGATTATTATTAAAATTCACAAAGGCGGCAATTGCATCTTTCATTGTTCAAAAAGTTACTGAAGTCGCTTTTTCGAATTGTTTTCTTAACTGTATTAAGAGACTGACAGTTTCTTTCATCGGTCGTCAGGTGACTCCAGAGCTTTGGCCCCAGGTATCTGATGGAATGTTTTCCGTACATTACTGTAGCAAAGCGGGGCATTGAAAAGTCTGATTGCCTCAGCCTGTAGGACGACTGATGGGGCTTAAATAGCTCACAGATCGGATTAGGACTAAGCTCATTTTTAACCTTATACATCAGTATGCATATATCTTGTAATCGCCTGTTTTTTAAAGTAGGTAGCTCTGCCCTCGTTAATAAAACGTCATAGCTTGATCGATCATCTTTAAAAACTGCTCTTAATCCTCTTTCTTGTATTCTCTCCAATCTACGTGTGTCACTTGCACGACAGAAATGCCAGACTACCGTAGATGACAAAATATTAAGTGAGGTAGGATAGCTGCTTTATAAAGCTGTAATTTGGCTTTTGTTGGGATAAGATTTTTTAGTTAACACCCAAGGGGGTGTATTCCAAAACTGTCCTGGTAGACAAGGCACTTATTTGAGCAGGGGGAGCTTATTCCAAAGTTCAGCAAACAAAATTCATGAAACATGTAATGTATACTTGTTTGTATGTATTGCAAGCAAAAAAGCAAGTTTGAAGTTGGATATGTAAACAGCATGAACATGACTGAGATAAAACAAACATCATTAGTATTAACTTTGGTCATTTATTGCATGTGTAGCATTGCCTATCATGCTTGATGAGGATTCACAAAGAGCACAGAGGGGAGAGAGAGAAAGAGAAGCAGGGAGGGGGGGGGGGTATTTGACCTGGCCAGGGACAGCTTGTTCAAAAAGCGGTGACCTAGCTTATAGACAGGGGAGTTATGTGGTTATTTACAGCATACATGTAGACTATTGAATGTGTAATTTATCTTACTTTGCCAATCCCTTCCAAAGAACAACACGTTCAGCTTTGTATGGGTTTCCTGACGAAAGTCTGTTAACCAGCAGGAAATGAACATAATTACAGGTGTAACAGTTAAAAATTCTCTCTGTGTGTACCAATTACAACAACATGGAACTTCCTCAGTATAATGGAAATCCTCATAACCGTTGGGTGTACAGGAAAAGTCACACCTACAGCTTAGCAAAGGAGAAACTGAGGGGGGAGAGGAGTTTAATTTGAGGGAATCCCCCTTGTAAGTTGTTGTGGTTGAGGGATGGCCAAGAAACAATAGTTTTCTCTAATTCATTTTCTACCCCAAGCCTCTGCACCATATTATCTAGAAGGGTTGCTCTACAAGACAATTTGCTCACTAACTTCATCACAATGGATTCCACTAATACTGTAGACAAACATTTGGTCCACTCCGACCAATCACAGGCCAGCTATCACCACTAATCATCAGAAGAATTTCTGCAGTAAAACCCAGAGAGACTTACAATATGAAAAGGTTGGAGATGTTTGTCATCTCACTTAAGAATATAAATCAAGGATTCTGGTTTCACTTAGGGTGGACATGATGAGACGCCATTATTTTTAGCTGTCAAAGTATTTTTAGGGTGCACTCGAAGAAGCAATAATAAAAAAAGCATTCTTATTTCCATGTTTAGGCCTTTCACCAGTCTCTCAAATCCGGTCTACTAGCATGCGCTCCCTTCTTGAAAAGTGGCTAGTAATTAAGTCAATTCTGTTTTAAGTGGTATCTTTTAGGGGTCAAAAAAAGCTCAAGCCATGCCCAGATAAGCCTTTTTTAGGAGTTTCATTCAAATTTTTTGACGAATATCCCCAACCTTTTCACATGGGAGCCCTCCCTGGGAAGTAAATCCATTTAGTTGTGTACCTGAAAACACCTGCCTTAAGATTAGATAGCAGCCTGCAAAAATAGAGATAAATTATGTTATTACCGACAGTATGTGTTTTGTTTTCCTTACCCGTCAACTTCAATTTTTGCAGATTTTCAATATATAAATCAGTCAGTGTAGACTGGAGACTATGGACCGGGAGTAAAATGTAGACTGAAGACCAGGGGTAAAATGCAGACTACAGACTGTAGACCTTTTAACTGAGAATTGTGTTACCACTTCCATCATTGAAAGCTACATGTAACCATAAACAGGCTAACCAGAGCATTATTTAGGCTAACATGAGTGATATTCAGGCTAACCAGAGTGCAGACTAGCCTGAAGACATGATTGATCATTGCAGTTATACACACAACTTAAGCAGTTGTGAAATTAAAGCCTGAAAACAATTCAGGCCTGAACAGGTTTTAAACCATTGATCAATCATGTCATTATATCTTTCTCCCCAGTTCAAGTATATGATCTTTCATATATTCATTTGAACCCTGTTTAAGGTTAGCACTCGATAACTGAAATAACACGATATACTCTCAAAAAGTCTGTAGTCTGCAGTTCGCAGTCTGCATTGTAACCCTGCAGACTCCAGTCTGCAGTCCACAGTCTACATTTTACCCTCAGCACGCATTTTACCCCTGGTCTGTAGTCTGCAGTTTGCAGTCAGTCTGCGTTTTACACTGACTGATAGATAAACAAAGGAAGGAAAATGAACAATGGGTATGAGTCTAATATTGATTGGCTTAGAACTCAGGAGCATGTTTGGGAGGAGTATGTCTGGAGCATGTTCATGCAGAATAAAAAGGGTCTTAAGGGGTCGATTCTCAATCAACACTCAATCAACAGTCAGTTGATAGTTGGCTGAGTGTTGACCGATTCCTAGGTATAGATTAACACTCAATGGCATGTCTGCAAAAATTAATTGACTCTCAACCAACTGTCAACAAAGATGTCGACAAAGTGTTGATTGAGTGTCAACTGAGATGTTAGTCGAGTATTGATCGAGGGCATCGATCGACACTTGACCGCCGATGCCTTTAGTACATATGATCTGTGAGTACTCCACCAGAGAGGCCAACTACATGTACTTCAAAATTTATTGAAAGCACTGTACATATCATCCAATGGAAATCTCCAGTTTATAATCTAATACACTGGAATTTCCATTTTTCAAACCTTTAATTTTTCGAACATCCTGATAACCTTAACCAAAAGTCCCTTCCCCTCAATCAAACACTGAATTTTACTCAACCCTGATTTTTCAAACCAAATTTGGTTTTCCTCGGAGGTTCAAAAAAATAGGGATTCCACTGTATTGTTAATTAATACCTCTAACTAACCGAGTTCGAAGTTCATACAGTAAGCCACGGACCAAGTTTCCCCCCTCAATTTATGCTTAAAGAGTGAAGTGTGTGGGGCACAAATTAAAGGGGAAAATGGGAGGATCTGTAACTTACAGTAGGGACCGAGAAGGCAAGGTTAGTAAGATATTTACATTGTATTATACCATTAAGTGCAGCTTATAAGCCCCTCTCCCCTCCCCTGGTCATAGGCCCATCTACCTGTAAACCCCAAAATACATCTGGTGATAAGCCCCCCTCTAGCTTTCCTTGTTCTGGAATTATTTTATGATGATGTTTTAAAGCTTATTTAAAAACCAGCACATGAAAAACCTTTTTTGATCAACACAGCTATAGCTCATTTGAAACAGTTTTTTTGTTCCGGTTATAAGTCCCCTCGGATATAAGCTCTTAGTCTTTATATAAGCCCTTACAAAGTTGTATAAACCCAGGGCTTATAAGCAGCAGTTTACAGTATAAAAAAATATCTCTACTGTGTATCCTAAGGGCTAAGTCGTTAGCACGTTTTAATACACAATTTACTAACTTTTACTAACTTGCTGTAAAAGTTAAGGACTCTTGCCGATAAATCACAAAAATTTTTGGCAACAACAACAGCTTTAAATTTTAGCAGGCCTTACAATAGAACACAGCCTGCTAAATTGATGAACCACAGCAAGCATAGTAACAGAGAGATACATACTCATCTGTTGATGACAATCCGGATAAATCCTCTTGGCTTTCATTCTCTGATGCCACGTATCTAAAAGAATACTCAGATTGCACACGTTGTGCTACTTGTAACAATTGCTCTTTTCTTTTGGAACGCTCATCTTCTCCTGCCACTCCATCAAGCTAATCAATCAATAATAATAATAATTCAGTGCCAAAATAAATTCAATTATAGAGCAGACATTTTGGGCCTAGCCCTTCCTCAGTGCTAATTTAAGCTTTGAATGGGACAAATCATTGAAGAAATAAACAATTATATGCATGACTCTAACAGATAGGTAATAGCGTGCTCACATCAAACTGTTTAAAAATTGAAATCCATGTTTAGTCCATACTGCCTTTAAGTTAGTAGAATACAGGATCTGTGTCAATCAGTAGGTGACTAAGTGTCAAGCTTAAGGACCCATTAACAGATCTTTTCAAGCCGTTGCTTAGGAAAATTTGTTCTCATATAACCCTAACATTTTTAGTTACTGGTAATTCAGAGTTATTTCTTGTGTTTTAACTTTTTCATGATCAGTAACACCAGAGTGATGACATCATTAGGCCACGCCATTGGTCATGCAACTAATTAAACAATGAAGCAAAGGCTCCCAGGTAAATTACTTTATCAGGATTTTTTTCATTGATTTACATGAAATATTTTAAATTTAATCCTCATTACACTATGCATAGATTTTGTTTCATTCCTAACAGGTCAGATTTTGAGACAATTTCAAAATATTGAAAAATTTGTAATTTTGTGAAAAAAGCATGATTTGTAAAAAGGAATGAATGTCTATGTTTCCACCATTGGCTTTAATCGAAACGTTTCAAAAAAGGCTGGATTTAATTAAAACTGTGTTTCCTTTACCACTTAAAGAAACCGGAAGTGCGCCTGATATATATTGGAAGTTACGCTATCAGTGCATGCACAATTTACACTACCAGTACACTTCGGTAAGATCAAACAAAGCGACATGGAGTTAGTTTTTCACTTTCTTTTGCTCTTGTTTTTCTGTTTTTCTCTTCTTTTGTATTTACTTGTACTTTTTAATTTTGCATTTGTGAAACACAAAGAAAAAACATCTAAAATGTAAGCGAATTTGCAAGTTATTGAGTTATTGTTATTTTCCACGCTCAGGCTGACGTAAGTAACCTGAAGTGAAATTTCACCTCCTTAGCAACATGCGCAAGTGAGCCCACGAGTTGGTTAATGGGCCCTTGATGTCTTATTGGCTCAGAGTTATAGAGGAGTTCACACTCCAAGGGGCATTATGGGTAATCATAATTACAAAGAAGCAAAGCTATAAAACAAAAGTTTATCGACTTTATATTTCAGTTCTGATTTCACATTTGGAGACGAAACAATGATATCCTGTAGACGGAGAAAGCCACGAAAATAACATCTCCATTACTCTGATAAGTTCGGCTAATGTCTCGCTCATTCGACTCAAAAATGCCAGTATATTTAGAAAAGGGTTTTGTCTATTTACAGTAAAAGTTTCTTCTCGACGTTTCGGCGACATCTTGGCGCCATTGTCAAGGGAAACTAATTAAATATGCGATTTCAAGGGTAACTAAGAGTTCAGAGTTTCTAATTTGCATAAGTTAGACAAAGACTTTAGCGCGAACTGAGTCTGATTGTACATTTAAACACGGTCGTAATTGTTTAATGAGTAACATCTCATTAATGAGATGTTACAGAGCGCCTCGTATTGAAACTAAAGTGTTTGTGAAGCCAACAAACAGTGGTCTGCTTCTCCATTACCACAGTCATGTCGATAATAGGTACAAGCGCGGACTATTGACAACTATGCTCGATCGCGCACATCGCCTGTCTTCGTCATGGTCCTACTTCACTGAGGAGTGCGAACGACTGAAGTCTGTTTTCTCTAAACTGAAATATCCCAAGCACCTTGTTGACTCCACTGTCAAAACCTTCCTAAATTTAAAGGTCGCTGACCAGCCCTCATTACGGTCCAGATCTACGACAGAAAACACTACTCGGGTTGTCATACCCTTTAAAGACCAGGAGTCTGCTAATATCGTGAAGACACAGTTGAAAGATCTCAGTGTGAAGCTGCAGACCAGTGTTCAACCGGTGTTTACGAGCCGCAAGATTGCCCAGGAGTTCCCGACAAGCGAACCTAAGCCTCAGCTCATTGATCAACAATGCGTTGTGTATAACTTCAAGTGTGACCAGTGCGATGCTGGTTATGTCGGTTACACCCGTGGCCATCTGTTCGTACGCGTTGATGGACATAGAAGCAAGACCTCGTCAGTACGCAATCACTATGATAGTAGACACGCAGGCAGGATTCCGGATGACCTTCGCAATTGTTTTAGCGTGTTGAAAAAATGCCACAACAAGTTTGATTGTCTCATTAATGAGATGTTACTCATTAAACAATTACGACCGTGTTTAAATGTACAATCAGACTCAGTTCGCGCTAAAGTCTTTGTCTAACTTATGCAAATTAGAAACTCTGAACTCTTAGTTACCCTTGAAATCGCATATTTAATTAGTTTCCCTTGACAATGGCGCCAAGATGTCGCCGAAACGTCGGATTTATCTATCGTTAGTTTTTGCCTGTATATGTTTATCTAAATCATTGTTGATTAAGTTTCTTCTCGACATTGAAACTCAGAATGGATATATGAAGAAAAACCACTTGCCAAGCTTTGTTTCTTTGTAATCTTGCCGTGATTACTTATAGTGCCCCTTAGAGTGTGAACTCCTCTATTAAGACAAAACCGATATGAAATCGAACAATTTCAGTTTCAACAGGACAAAAACTTTGGGGCCGCACACATCTATCCCCACCCCCCACACCCGCCCCTCCACCGGACTGTAACCTTGGGAAATCTAAAGTGGCGGTACTAACTACCCACTCCACCAGTACCGATAAAATGTATAAGTAATCAACAAGGCATGGATCTTAAGTCTGAGTGTATATTTGTCTCCTGAAATATCAAAGCCGAGTGTATGGATCAGTAACATCAAGACTGGTTATTGCTGGACAAACAACATGCAAGCTCATTATCGGCTGGTCCTCATGTGCGCCGCCTAAAAGAGCACAAAATTGACCCAATTGATAAACTTTCTTACCGGAGGCTCGTGTACAAAAGGCGTAGAATACAACACTCGACATGGCCCAGGAGTAAGCGAGTGAATTAAGAAAGCGTATACCATCTTCAGCTATTTTCGTCCCGATCCATCATCTTCGCAGTTTACTCGTTCCAGAGCTTCGCGGTTTCTGCTGCCCGATTCACACCGGCAGCGCGTGGACCTGGGTAGGCCATTTGACCTTTGAGCGGGGTATTGGTGGGGGGAGGGGGGAGGATTGGATTTGACATAGGCATAAATTATTTTTTTAACCCTTTCATGCATCGAGAATATTTTTCTCGGGATATGCATGTATGAATTTTTTTTTCCCTGTAACATACTTTCTCACTAAACGTGCGCGAAGTTTTTCTTCGAGACGGAGTGGTCCAGTCTGTCCACGGCAGTCCCTCTATTTTGTTTTGAGTTCAAGGAGATCGCAAGCTTAGCGACGCAATAAAGAAACTCCCAGAAAAAATAACCGTCTGTGGACAGACTAGCAGTGGTCGTGTATTTCACTTCTTTGGTACAAGCATGTTTGCTGGCTACCTTTTTCTTTTCCGTCTGTTCCGTCAAAGATAAAGATCACATCATGTCTAAAACACAGTGAATAAACTTTGTTTATTGAGAAAATTTTGGCAATGATCTGTGAAAAGTTGCTTAAGGCCTCTCAATTAACGCATGACTGTATCACGTTGTTGCGAAACAATTTTTTTTCTGAGTTGTTTCCGACACATGATGAATCCTGGCCTGGCAGTATTTTTACCTGTCCCTGCAGTTCGAGTTGATCAGGTGTCTGAACAGTCTAATTCGACTCCAGTCATGGGTAAATTTGCCATCTTGTTACTGATGCTACTGATGTTATAAAAACATTTAATGCCAATTGCACGACCCGTTAGATCACTAACTCGGCAGAAGAACAAGATCTCTTTCGGTATTCTGTAACTGGTTTTCATTAGGTCCCAGTTCTCCACTCTGTTCGCTTGTATTTTAAGGCCTGACAAGAAAACCTTACCCTGCAGTGGCGTCCGTAAATCATGCCTCAGATGGCTTTCGCAAGCTACAAAGATGGGAGATGTTTTTATATCACATGATATGAGATCACAAGCTCACGTTTCTTACATCAAAGTAAACACAGAGACATCTGTGTCTCTCCCGATTCTATTTCCGGGGAGAGGCGGCTGTCACACAGGCTTAGCCACAGACATCGCTTTTCAAATTTCCCGACTAAGCGTGTGAGCGTGACTGTGAGCCGTCACGCTCGCAGGCTTTTTCAAGGAAAAGACTGCTCGCAGTCTAAAAAATTTCCCTGACCAAATAAATAACTACGAAATGTTCAATGTACATCTGGGCGCAACAAATCGATAATTCGATTAAAATCGATAGCACAAGTTGTAACTATCGATTTTTGAAATTAAAGCGATTTCTATCAATTTCTATCGAAAAATATCGATTATGTATACTTTCCTCTCGCGTCCGCCATCATGTCTGCGTACGAAGTACGAGGTTTAAAGTTTGGTTGAATTGACTTCATTCAAGGCACAAATGCAGTTTTCTTCAGGAACAATATTCTTCAGTATTTTTGCAATGATGTATTCTGTTTACTGGGTTAATTCCACAGATTTTATCATCCTTCGGTGTCCATGTGATATTCAACAACTTGCTGATACTGGTGGAAGAATTTTCCTCTGAAACCGTGCGTTACAGGTTTCCTAACTGTGACATTCTGGCACGTGTGTTTTGCGCCATCTCCAGGTTTCATTGCTCACACGTTATCAAGACGGTTATTTTTCGTTTGATTTCGGATCGGCTTTTTCATTTCGAGATGCGAACGATTTTTTCAACAGTTTCGTTCTAGTAATCGACCAAAATCTACAATGCCATCCCAAATCGCGTGATTATTTTATCGATAATTATCGATTACTTTAACTAATCGATTTAAGAGTATCGAATAATATCGATTTATCGATTAGGTTTTCGATGATCGATTTTTTTCGCCTTGTGTACATGTAGCCTCCAACCTCCCCTTGATCGGCCCTTGACACCACCTTTGTCATCTAACAAATTATTTTAATTAAAAGCAAACAAACAAACAAACAAAACATCATTAAGAGAACAGTGACCCAAAATGATTCTTTCGGCTTTCAGTGGCATTAAAATCACCAGTGATGTGTTTCAATTTCCCCACTGTTCCCAGACCTTGAAGAATTCTTTTTCCCCTCCCGTGGCAATCCTGCATTTGAACATACTATATACCCTTCCATTACTCTTGAACTTATGGTGGTGGTGGGGGGAGGGGGTATTGTAGATTGAAAAAGTCTGCATAAGGTTAGCCTCATATGCAGACATTCTTTGGGTTCATCACGCAATCTTGCTTAGGAAGTTTGCGTGACAAGCCCAAAGAGTGTCTGCGCAGGAGGCTATCATGAGGTTAAAATGCTTTTATGTATGACAAAAGAATCTCCCACACCCACAAAAAAAGGAAACTAAATGAAAATGTAGCTTCTTTTCCCTGCAAGTAAGGAGACAAAGCTAATTACTGACTCAATCACATTCTCCACTAACTGTAACTTTTGTTTATTTATTTCTACCAAGTACACTTATCCTTCAGAAATTAAGATAACAGCACGGCTGTCTCCGCCTCCTGACAGATTTGCGATGGAACAAATAGCAAAGAAGCCATTCTACTACAACAGCATGATTGACTTGTAAGCGGAGTCTCTTGGAATTTAAATTGAGCATGGAATTTCACTTTTTCTTCTGGGCTTTTGAAGCAGCTTTGGTTACCTTGCCTTCAGCGTCAGTCTTTTTTACCACTTCCTTAATAACGCCAACAGCTACAGTCTGCTTCATGTCACGCACGGCAAAGCGACCAAGGGGGGGATATTCACTGAACGGCTCAACACACATTGGCTTGGAGGGTTCCAAAACGATGATGGCAGCGTCACCTGACTTGACCATCTTCGGAAGATCTTCCAACTTCTTTCCACTACGACGGTCAATCTTCTCGACCAGTTCACTAAACTTGCAGGCAATATGGGCAGTGTGGCAATCCAACACAGGAGCATATCCAGCATGGATTTCACCTGGATGGTTGAGGACAATCACCTGCCAGAATGAAATGTACAAAAAAAAAACATGGGAAAGGATACCATACATGTAGTTATGAGGTAGCTCCTGCAATCTTTAGCAAATTCAGCCCCACCTCATAGGATTAACTGTCCCAAAAGAAACAGAAAGCCAAACCTGGGTCTGGATAAGCAAAATAGCAGATTAACCCAGTCTGCCTATTGCACAAACTTTAAAAGTATGGACCCACCTTTTCCTCTATAAACTGCCATAATGCTGAGAAATTACCCATGTTTATGTGGCTGTGATTTTGACGGGAGATTGTTTCTTGCTTATATTCAATTTAGAGCTCTCAAAGAAAAAAAAAAAAAACAGAATTGCCTAAAACACTGTGATCTAGCCCTGTTAATGTAGCCTTTTTAAAACTGGGGGGGGAGGACATTCACTAGCAGGGCTGTCAATAAGGGCTGTAGCCCAGAACACTGGATATGACCAAGTATGTCAATGGACCCTTGATGTTGCAGAAGAACTTGCCCAAAGTTGAAACAATTCACCCATAAAGTAGCACACTTGTTACAGGTGAATCAAAACTTAATTAAGCCTTGACTGGAGGACAACCAGGCTCAGACAACTTTATTACCATGGAAACTTACATCATTAACACTTGGCATTTTTATGTAGATTGTTTCGCTGCCTACAGAATGAGGCCTCTTCATCTGCACAAATTTGCATGTACACACCAAGAGGTCTCCTTCCTTTGTTATCGTTATCAAAAAATGCATCAAAAATATGGAGTGTTCATGGTTTAAGTAACCTTAAGTTGTAATGAACCTAAAAATATGATGACCCAAAACACTTCCTTGTAACTGGTCCAAAGGATATCCATTAATGGACTATCAAGATTTAACTGGATTTTTCCCAATTTGTGTTATGCTAAACAAGAACTGAAGTCAGAAAACACTTGGTTAACTTTCACTGGGAATAACACCACTGAAGAGTAAGAAGTAATAGAAGAACAATTCCTACCTGTGCTTTAAAATTCTTGGCTTGCTTTGGTGGATCATTTTTGCTGTCTCCAGCAACCATGCCACGTTTGATTTCCTTTACTGAAACGTTCTTAACATTGAATCCAACATTGTCTCCAGGCAGGGCTTCTACAAGAGCTTCATGGTGCATTTCAACAGATTTGACCTCAGTTGTGAGTTGTGCAGGAGAAAAAGTGACAACCATTCCTGGTTTCAAGATCCCAGTTTCCACTCTACCAACAGGCACAGTTCCAATACCTGCATTAAGTCAAATAAGGCAAACTTTTAATTAATATTCTCATATTTAAAGAGCAACTACTCAAAACAGGCCACCTTGAGGAAAACTAACCAATCAAAACGTTAACTGAGAACAATAGACTGGTAACTTCTTGCGACGAGATAATATAAACACTATCCACTCCTCTGTATTATATACCGTATTTACCCATGTAAAAAGGTGCAGCTTATCTGCCAGTGTTCACGGTAAGTTTGGTGACCAGGTTATAACATTCAACTTGTGCTGCACCTTGTTGGCCTTTGATGTCACTGGCAGCAAAGCGTGGGAAATTGCAGGGAAAGATATTGTTACCATTGGAAACAAGGAAAGTTGCCTGTGGCAACACCATAATTTTAAGTCCAAAACATTGTCACCAAAGCTACTTCTCCTGTTACTCAACTGATAATTGTAGTACTTCAAGAACTTTACCATATCCAAGAGGTTTCCATGAGTGATTATGTAGAACGATTAGCTTACCTCCGATCTTGTAAACATCCTGCAATGGCAATCGCAAAGGCTTGTCTGTTGGACGCTTTGGAGGAAGAATGGAATCCAGGGCATTGAAGAGTGTTTTCCCAGAAGCATTTCCATCCTTTCTCTCAATACTCCATCCCTTGTACCAGGGCATCTATAAATAAAGGCACATATATTGATAAAACTGAAAAATACTGAGAGAGGACCAGAAAGACCTGATTGAACAGGTTCTTATTTAGGACTAACAAAAATCAAAGATTATGAGTGTATTTGATGCATTCACTTCACAGTTTGAATGATTTTATTAGACGACTTTTCACTCCTGCACATTACTGAAGTCAGCATTTCTATTATGAACAACCAAAGTTTTACAGACAGATATCAAGTCCTAGGATCTTACAGTAACAATCATTTCTGGTAAAGTGTTGTTACCATAATTCAGAAATAATGAAACCAAAAAATTGTTTGCCTTGGACATCTTCAGCCTTGCCAATCAAAATTCATTTGACAAGTTTTTTCTGTTCTATTTATCAACAATTCGAGTAGTTCCTTTGATTATAGCACTATGATTATGCATGAAACTATATTGTTTTTTTAGGTCACCAGTTCACCATCTGGTAACAATCCCAAAGTGCATCGCACAGTATGTGCAATGCTGGTTGGGGTGGATTTAGGATGGCAGACTTGTGATGGCGGACAAATGGCTGATATAGAAACACTGCAACTGTTGGTTTTCAACCTAGCAATCATTAGTTTACATGGCATCCACTGGTGACTGCAAAGAACACATCCAAAAGTTGACTTTGTATAATTAAAAAACATTCAGAAAGAGGTAATTTTGTACTGATTTTGAGACGGTTACTTTCTCTTTTCTCTAATATTATTTTGTTTACTTTTATTTGGGTCCAAATCAAGCATGAAATTTTGAAAAAAAAAATTTTTCATTAAAAATTGTTTCCCACTATTGCTGGACACGGAATCCAAAAAGTGTTACCAATGAAAAATGAAATCTTAGAGTTTGAGATATAACAATGACTAAGTCCACTATATCCCTGTGATTTTGGTTACTAAACTTGTTTTATGGTCCCCTCTGTGAGCTTATGATTTGTTGCACGACAGTACCATTTTCTGTAGACTCACAAGTTAGAACTAAAATATTTACACGACTGTTGGCCGATCTAAATTCAAATTAAGTTCAACGTTTGACCCATAAATTGAGCTTTACCCGTTTGGACCAACTCAAGTTGCAATATGATTCATTTCATGCGAAGTTAGAAATTTGACCTGGGCCTTAGCTATGCTGATGAGTCACCAAACTCCAGTACATGCACCAATTTTTCCAACCAATGTGGCCAACTGCCAGAACACTGCGAATTAAGACCATTTCACACGAGTTTCAAGGTCCATGCACACGGTGTCTGCCAGTTCATGGGACATGCACCATGTAAACAGAAGATCAATTTAAATAAACACACTCTGAATATTAGTTTACCGGGTATTAGGTATTAGTTACATGTGTTTTTCAGTAAAAATTGTTCTTTGACTAATGCTTGCTTCTGAGTACAGACAGAGAATAACCATAGACGGCACTGAAATACAAAGTTATAAACAAAAAAATAAAACCTGCTTTATGCTGGTCTTCTGTCATACAAACAGATCTTGATGTGTGATCTGCTAAATTGCATACCTTTTCACTTGGCTCCAGCATGTTATCTCCATGCCAACCAGAAATGGGAACAAAGGCAACGGCCTTTGGGTTGTAGCCAACTTTCTTGACGTATTGTGAAACTTCCTTCTCAATTTCCTTAAAACGGGCTTCACTGTAATTAGGCTCGGTACTGTCCATCTTGTTAACACCAACAATAAGCTGCTTCACTCCCAAAGTATAAGCTAACAGAGCATGCTCACGCGTTTGGCCATTTTTGGAGATTCCAGCCTCGAACTCACCGGTGCCAGCAGCAACAATCAACACGCCACAGTCAGCCTGAATATAGATTTGAGCAACAAATTAGTTTTGGGAGTAGAGGGCTAGTTTCACAAAGACGACGACGGACACTGATTAGAGTGCCGAGTGGGCAAGCCTCTAAGGAGGTCTGGGGTTATGCTCCTCATAAAATTTTGAAATTTGGAGGCTCTGAATTGACCCATTCCCTGCCTGAACTGTCCTGAGACAAGGACAGTCAAGGTTCAGCCACAAACCAAAAAGCCTGTGTTCTCCTTAAATTAAACCTAACAACTCACAGATGTTTCATTTCACAAAAAGTAGGCAGCACAGAAATTGAAGACGCCAGTATTTTAGCCAGCAACTGGTACTTAATGAGAACCCTGTTTCATATGCCATTAATATTCTATACAATGGAAATCAACCATCTTAGCAGACCTTTCTGGAAACAGGGTATTTCAATGGGTTTACAATGGCACATTTAAGGGTTGTGATTCACAGACTTTGCTCCATTTTCTTTGTTTCTGTTTTTCAAGGTTTGTAGATTACCATCCTAATTATGCCCAACACCAGCCAAAGAGGCAATCATCAGAAAGACCTTGAACTGCCAAGGTTACATGTTATCAAAATGCGCAGTTAGTATTACAATACTACTGTCGTTTGCAGCAAATTTGTTTCACTTCTAGTAGACCTCTATAACCGCTATATTGGTGTACCAAGATACACCAACAGAGCAGACCCCTACTCAGTTATGTTATGTTCCAAATATTGTTTCCTCAATCATTTGGCTGCAATGAATGTTACAACGTGAAACTTTCTGCAGTTTGTTTCTTTCTTAACACTATACAACTCAAACATGCATTACCATTTGAGTGCAGTGTTCATTCATAACAGCATAGAGGTCTTACCTGTGATGTTCCAGTGATCATGTTCTTGATAAAGTCACGATGTCCTGGGGCATCAATGACAGTAACATAGTACTTCTCAGTCTCGAATTTCCAGAGGGCAATGTCAATAGTGATACCACGCTCACGTTCAGCCTTGAGCTTGTCCAACACCCAAGCATACTTGAATGAACCTTTTCCCATCTAACAACAAGAGGAAAATAAAAATGTCAGTTCTATTAGTTTTGTTAAAGGAGCTCAGTCAGGGTGTTTTGTCTCTTTTTGGCCATGTACAAAATCTCCCTTAAATGGACAGAAACCTGAAAATACTAGTTTGCTAAGATAGAAAACATTGAAGAGATAATAACAAACCATTAAGGAACACGGATGGTCAAGGATGGCGAAGATTGACACGGATTGCAAACAATGAATTTGAAAAATTTAGGCGGAACTTTTCAAAATGTGCAAACCACAACCAAGCTCCTTTAAGTCCTCAACTCCTGTTTCTACAAAGGGCTCCCCAACAAAAATAAGGAGAAACTCTTTGTCCCTGGGAAGAAATGGTGCCCTGCATAGGGTATGCCCTGAATAGGTAACAGAATTCAATGTTGGAGCTAGCCCTGTTATGGATTTGCATCCAAGCAATAGGGATACCCATTTTTACTCTGTGCTATTTTATGTGCAAAAATTTCTTTCTGTGTGACCCAGGGTTAACTAGCTTTTCTGTCCCTGGACAGGAGAGCACATTAAAGCCCATTGTTCATGCATTTAAATGGACCAAACAGAGGCTGCACCATAATCTGGATAACCACAGGTATGCTGGTACAGCGGCATCAGTTGCCTTCACCCACCACAACCCATTCTAACCCTCTCCCCCTTCAAACCTTCCATGTTCACTCTTAACTTCTTTTTTCTGTTTAAGGGGGAACATTTGTCAGTTCATAAGTTGCTTCTTGAACTGGATCATAAATTATCAGTTTCCCTATTCAAAACAATACTACGGTAGAAAAATCGATCACAGTCCGGGGAATGAAAGAGAAAATTTAAGAGAATGTTCGATTGTTCGGCGATGAACACCAAAGTCGCTGGCGAGCGAAACATTGAACACCACCACTCTTAGCTTACCTCTTGGGCCTCCTTCTCGTACTTTTCGATGGTTCGTTTGTCGATTCCGCCGCATTTGTAGATCAAATGGCCAGTTGTGGTGGACTTGCCAGAGTCTACGTGGCCGATGACGACGATGTTGATATGAATCTTTTCCTTTGGCATTGTTTCCGCTGAAAATTCTTATTCTTGTTCGACGAGATGTTCCTGTTATAGAAAAGCCAGTTCAGCGTGGTTTACTCACAAAGGAAGAATTCAAGGAATCATTCAACAGTGTTAAGTTGCAACATATTTTTCTCCTATCAAGGGTAGCGTAACCACTTTCTCTGAAAATTTCTCTGAAAATCTTACAATCCCAACATCACGTGCTGAACTCTTTTGCGGACCTTTCGAAAGAAAGCGACTTTCAATTCTTCATTACCGCATTTCAGATTACTGTACCATGAAGAAAAACAAAACGAATACGTTCAGAAAATGGTTGTGTTCTTTTGCTTGATGCTGTGAGCCTAGAAGGCCACAAACGCAACCGAAAAATCGGGGATAAGACGCCATAAGATTGAACTGATTGCTTACGCACCCTTGACATTTTTCGCGTTAAAACATAAGTAAAACCTTGAACTAACCACATATAAAAGAAGTGCCACAAATATCGAACTGTTGTAATAAAGAAATATGTTCCGATGGCAACAAACTAAGCAAGATCTAACCCGATGAAACAACCACAATCGCACATACCTTCGCCTCACTGAGAGCCTACGAGTAAAAGAGGCCGGTCTCATGCGTGGTGAAGGTTTTATTCAGAGTGCCCAGAGGGGGGATAGTCTTATTGACGTCATTGCATCACGATACAGATAAATTGTGCAATAACTCCAGGGGCTGAGCGACCAGTTTGGAATTTCCGTATTTTCGAACCTTCACTTCACTAAAACAAGAAAGAGCAATTCATCTGAAAAATATTTAGACGCATAAGAGAAGCTCTCAAGATTACAGATAAAAGAAGAACGAGTGTAAAATTCGAGCACGAAACTTTGTAATTAGTGCTATTGTTCCAGTTCTTTTGATGGTATGCGCGAATGAAAACACATTCCTCCGACGAAAAACAAAGCAAGAACAAAACAAAAACGCCAGAGCAAAGAAAGGTATTCTGTCAGTAGATAAAAAAAGTAATAATTGTTGTTACAACAAAAGAAAGAAACTGAGAAGGACGCGAGATTGAGCCAGAACACAAAACAGGCCAAATTTTCAAACAAACTTTGGTCAAAAACACATGACTTTTTTTTTTACCTGAACAATTCTGCTTTTCCACAAAATCGAAAAAGCTCGGACAGAAAGACTCAAAAAGCCAGGTAGAGGTAACTAACAGAATCGGAAACAATTTGCCGTGTCTATACGCATGGCTAATTAATACTCATTCATGATCAGGAAAACACGCTAGCAACACAATAACATAATTAGCCACTATTGAAAAAGACAACCCTGCCTCTCTCATGTTTCATGGAATCTGACTGGAAAAGTCTTTGTTCTGGACTCAAAAGCCCACGTTTTAAATTACAAACAAAAGCCGGCTGGTCTTTTCTAAAAACATGATTAGCGGCACTAGGTGCCTCACAGGTCGTATAATTTGTGAATTTTCGTTTGAACAAGCGGACGTCTACAGGGTCTTGGCTTGAAACAGAATGTTCCATAACTTTGAGAAATTCTGGCTTTTTATTAATTCTCAAATACGATAGGTACTACAAGCAGGCATAAAAAAGGTTGAAAAATTAGCTCAAAAACGGGGCCAAAAATTGTTCAAAAGTTGCCCAAAAATGACAAAGGTTGCTCTAAAAGTTCAAGAAGTTGCTTTAATTTAGCATACACCACTGTATTCGCATAAAGGCTTTATAAAACAACTTGCTATATTTCAGCCATATTTGACAGGTTATACTGAACCCGAAATTCAAAATAAAGTAAACACGTACATAAATCGTGTATCTTAGCGACCTGGGGGGGGGGTACCCCCTTACATGGGCTATATAGGTATGTGCGGCCCCAAAGGCTATGGTTTTTCACCCGTTTTGGTCATAAATAGGGTATGGTTTTTGCACTCTAGCTATGATATGGGTATTTTTTTAAGAAGAAGCCACGTTTTCGTCATTATCGAAAAGAAAATCAACAAAAGCTTTTCACCAATTATGTTTACGGTAATTTAACATTGGTCTGAACTAGAGAACTAATTGCAACGCAGGTCTGAAACAGGGTTTTGATTTAAGGGTCACGTCATAAATAGGGTTTCGAATTTATGGTCAGGTCTTAAATAGGGCAGGGAGTATCGCAGATTTTGGTCATAAATAGGGTGAGGGTTTTGGGAAGTGGGCTGCACACTCCCGCCGGCGAAACCGAATGGGCTTTTGGCCCGTGGCCCTTGAGGACGAAGGGTCTAATTGTTTTAGTATCATCCAACTAGACGGACAGAAAAGGTTATAATAAAGTTAGCAAAAGCAAGTTGAAAAAATATTTATTTGGGAATAAAACGAAAGAAAGCGTCACGCTCGATGGCGCCAATTTCGCTACTCGATGACTATTACTAATAGTCCCCTAGTAGCGTAGCCAATCAAAATGCAGGATTTGCATTAGTCCACTAGTTGGGTGATACTAATGGCTGTTGTCCTGTTCGTGGGCGCTACGGAGTCAAAAACGAAGCGAGACAGTATTAGGCTTCAGGCTTCAGTATTATCAGATGTATTATCAGTATTATCAGATAATTTCGCTTTAGTGTATCTGTAGTCTCTCGTCGTAACTGTTGTTAATTATTATTTGTAATATCGTTAGTTTATTAGTTGTCTTTAGTCATCGTTGTCAATTCTAGTCTCTTTAGTTCTCTTGTTACCTTCAGTTGTATTTAGTTGTATCTAGTTGTATATTAATAACTCGTCCAAACATGACCCGCCTAGATTAGCTCAGCTATCCGCGGGCATGTTACAATTGTAATTTTAATTTGATAACAAATAAAATGTATGTAAATGTATGTAGATGAAGTTGAACCAGATATCCTCTGAAAATGTGGAAATTCTTAGATACATCATAAATACAGGACTTTATCCAGGGGTTAGAACTAAAATAAAATACAAAAAAAAAAAAAACCTTGGAAGAGGGTTTAAAGAAGTGAACTCGATACAAAAAAAAACTCCCTAAAAATAAAATAAAATTCATTTCTGGCTTGATCAGTACCGCGCGCCGGTGATCTCTGTTTCGATTCTGTTAAGCTTCTCTTTTATGAATAGATTTTGTCATATATGCTAAAATAAGTACTTTTTAAAAAAAAATTGTTGTACCCCGAAAAAAAAAAGTGGTGTCACATAACACCCTTACTTCCCTATAACGGCACCTCTCTACAACAGTCACTTTCTTCTGTTCGCAAGGTGGCCGCCGGCCGTTGTGGAGCTGGAGAAATTTGACTGTAGTTTATTTCACGTCTTGACACAGGGAATGGTTGCCCTAGCCTTTCTCCCAAACTGGGTGCTCATGATAAAAGTGCTCGACCGAAAAAGAAACTACTAAGGTTGTCCAAAAGTTGCGGAATTGGCTGGCTATTGGTTGCCCACACCATGCCCACAATACAAAACTTCAAAGACTTCAAAAGTCGTTAAAAATGTCCAAGCACAATTTATATATTCCTACAGAAGCAGGAGCCCATGACCCTGACAAGAAAGACTGTTTTCTTTACACAATAATTCCCTCTTCGGGGCTAATAGTCTTTCTCACGGTTTTGAAAGCCATCCATTGGCATGGCGGGCAGGCAACAAACGTGTTTGGATGGAAATACCGATGGCAAATGATTTTCTTTAAAAATAAATTCTGAACAATTTAAGAATAGCAAAATAAGACAAAGGATCGATTGCAGTAACCAAATTTGAGGGACGCAGCTGTGCTTGATCGCGTGCAGTCGAGTTATTTTCCATACATTTCGGTTGTTTTGTGTTTTCTTCCCGGTAGGCCTGGACAAAGAGTCGGATTGTTTCTTGTTTCCTAGCAACACTTCGTCACATGACTTCTAAACTTTCTTTAGCTCCAGTTGTGTGAGTCATTCTAGAACAAAACATCTCTGTGGTTCTTTTCGTGGCTGGGGGTGAATTATCAGTTGAAAAGAGCAACTACTACTGTTAGCACTGCAATTTTACGACAGAGAACGCAAACACTGAAAGTTCATGGCGGGAAGTCGAGCTGCTTCGGCCGGCAGATTTCCCGATTCGACATGGCGGCCAGGAACTCCGAGCCTTTATCACGACAAATGTGCTCCTCAGAAAGAAAGAGTCAAATCTGCTCCTCCACGAACTTACTCTCAACGAGAATACGCTAAGTGTGATGTTGTTCGAAATGACGAGATCTGGAAAAATCGATGCAAGAATGAAGGCAAAATGACGAGAAAATGGTAAGAGCAAACATATCATTCATCAAACGTTCTCTCTTGTTTTGAAACAGTTTCCGGGTTGAATCGAAGCTAATATGCTGGCCTCGTTGTTGAAATTCACGTGGAATCTTTTGGTTTTTTGGAATGTGGTGATTTGTACTTGATCTACGGTTCACGAGGCTCGTGTTAAGATCATATATGTTCATTTTTTATTTTTTATTTTTTATTTAATTTTTTTTTTTTTAATTTTTTTTTCGATCAGTATCGTTGAACTGATATGATATAAGCTGAGTCATGACATTAACACTCGTTGATATTGGTTGTTAGTGATCACAAGTATATTAGGGTTTTGTGACCGCAGCACTCCGTATTCAATTTGGACCTAGTGTTTGGCAAACGAATGCGTCCTACGTTGCTTACACTCTATTAAATCAGTTAGGTCATTTAATTTTACAGTAACCCTTTTATGCTTTACATTCCACTAGGAAAAACAAAATATGCATTTTTAGAAAATATTCTTAAGCAACTCAAGTAAGGTCACAGAAATGCTTACGTGATGGGGGCCTGAGGGGGATATAGAGGGGGGAATATAGGGGGGATATGTAAAGGTTATAAGGAGATAGGGATAGAAAGTCAAGTCTCATTAATAGGAGGGGAGGGATGATTTTATGCTTCTAGAGTGAAGTTCTCTCCAGAGCTTTCTGCAGTACTGGAAAGAGCAGAAATTATTGTCATACCAAATTTGAACATTTCAAGTAATTTTACAAATGTGATTGTTCATAATGTCTGAAGAGCAAAATGACAAAGCTTGTCTACACAGACCATGTTTACTTTGAAACAAGTTGAAAATCCTATATCAAACTGATCTTTATTTTGTTCCATTTAATTTGACCCTGCCTCCAGACCCTCTTATAACTGTGATGATTCACCTTATGATTGAGCGCCCCCATTCAAATGTGTTTTTATTAATAAGCGCCTCTATTCCAATAAATGCCCCCATTCCAATAAGCACCTCCATTTTAATAAGCCCCCCTGTTCTAATAGAATATTACGGTGCTGTCAGAATACGTGTCAATGGAGGTTCATCTTCCTCAATTGCTCACATATAAGTAATGTCGCATCAGAAAGCAGAGGTCTTTGTCGGAGTTTCTCAACTACTATGTCCATACGAGTGCATAATTCCTTCAAACAATAACTGTACATTTACCGTATATTTGTTACAGATTCTGTTAATGTTCCTTATTTTAATAAATACTGTATTAAAGTTCTATTTTGAACACTTGGTTGGTTCTCAAAAAAGAAACTGTCCTGAATATAAATGCCCTGTTGAGTGAATAAGCACCCTCCCTCAAGGTACCAAAAAAATAAGCACCCTGAGTGCCAAATCGAATCATTAAATGTGAAACAAACATGATCAGAAGCATTAGGTCATCAGTTTATTTGTGTGTGCAAATTTCATAAAAATGTTTAGTAATGTCTGACCCAATTTGTAATAAGTTCAGTCAAAATAGAGACTTGAAGTGACACATGTACATGTCATGTGTTGAGCCAGAAAAATTATGTCCTTAGTGCTGTTTCTGGTATCTAAATGTATTTCACCCAATTTGACCAGGTGATGAATATTTAATGCCCTAAATGTAGTATCATAAAGTTCTATTGGGTGTAGCCTGATAATATTTTTTTGGATAATACATTTTGTTATTATTTTTTAGGGAAGAAAACTGGGGTTTTCTCAAAGACTATGACCCAAAGGTAAGAAAATATTAAAAGTCATATTCCTTAAGAGCAATGGCCTTCATTTTCTTGACAAATTTAAAATTGATGAATACTTTATTATTAATGAGTTTGAGGATATTTTTTTAATTTTACCCACCTGCCTCCTGAAGGCTTTCCCAAGCCAATCTGCCATTGTTCACTTTGACAAGTTCAAAACGTTGCATTTGTGTGTTGCGATTGGTAGATTTTGATCCATTCTGTTTCCTTTTTTTCATGATTATTTTGAATAAATATCATAAATGATTGACAGTGCTCAGCAAAAAATGCTATCGTTAGTTGAAAAGTGGCTGTCCAAAATGTGCAGTATATGGCCTGCTGAAATAAACAATTTATAAGGCAACATATGAAAAATAAAACCATTTTCTTTTTAAATAAGTGGCCGTCTTTAGGATGCCTGGATGACCATCAGGCTAACAGCCTGATGAGATGAGTACAATCTCCTAGAATTAAGTGAGTTACTGATACCAGAGTGTTAACTTCTCAATATTGTAGGGGAGACTCAAACCAAAGCAAGAACTTCCCGAAAAAGTGAGTGTCTACTCAGACAAGGTGCCAAACACAACAAGTCGACAATTTGGACACAGAGCAAAGAGTGCGCCAGCAAGGACAATGCAAAAATTTGAACGGCTTATGAACTACAGAGTAAAGTCGAACAAGGAGTTGATGTGCTATGACTAATGCTTTACATGTAAAGAGTTCACAGACAAGCCCAGCTGGTTGCCCAAAGGATAGATGATGCTATGGACTAGATAAATCACTACCCACCAACAAGACCAAAAACACCCTGGGGTACTCCCATATGAAAAGCACAGGGCGATTGTCATACTGTTCACAGGTTAAAAAAGCAGGTTTGGTCCCTCTTGGGGCGTTCAGCTTCAAAGACTCCACAGCGGAAGCTTTTGCGGTACCTTTTAGGGTATTGAGCCAAAAAAATATGACAATGAGATAATGTGTTGTTGTAGAAGTGGTACGTCTTCAAGGGTGGAAACAATTTCCTCACACACCCACGAAGCAGGATCTTGATACCTCTTAGAGGTACGTTTCAAAATTTCTGATGAACACCCCCATCCTTTTGATAAAGGAGTCTCCCCCCCCCCCCCCCTCCCTACCCTGAGGTGTCATCCACTCTTTGAACAACCAGTGTTATGAACTAAATAAATGTTGGGTACTGCATATGTGCAGATTAGTATAGAGTGTAAATAAGTAAGCCTAAAATGAATTTTTGCCCTAACAATAACTATATGTTGTTTGCGATATATTCATCAATTAAAAAAATGTGAAGTATTTGCTTCAAATAGGTGTAGAAATAAATATTCGAGCTATGTGTACTAAAGTATACTTATAAGTTTATGTACATGCAAAGGTACTTGTAATATGCATTAGTCATTCTAACATAAAAAAGTTTTTGAGTGGAAAACTTTAATAAGGAATTGAATAGTAGATATATGTGGAGTGGAACAGAAAGAGGATTACAACGTGATTGATTTGAAAGACTGCAAAGAGTCTCTAGGTATGTAGATTGTTGTAGTAATCATTCCAGTGAGTGACTGTGAGACGATCAAGTACTGCAGCACTCCCTGTCATATAGTTGCCATAAAATATTGAGAATTAGACCAGAATATTCAGTCGTAAGTCATTTCACGCCGACATGCAACACTTATTGCACAGAGCCATGTAACTGTATAACATCACATGACTTTTTTCTCATCTTGACATCTCATGTACTCTTTTTCTTATTCATAACTGAATAGTTAGACAGTCCCTGTTGACCATTCGTGTAAGTCTGTCTAAGCACAACATGTCTAAAATTATGCAGAAGTAGAAGTTTATAAGTTGTAGACAATACTGCTATGACAAGCTGACTGATACAGTTAGTCTTGTCATAACTGTTGAACAATGCTTTAGGTGTAAATAAAACGATAGTTCCCTTTCAGTGGTTGTACTTTACAGTAACTTTGTGTAAACGTTTTACGGCATTAAGTAGAAAAAACATGATAGGAATAATTTGTTGGAGAGAATTGGTACAATGAACCTGGTTGCCAAGGGTGGAAAAGTAACTTTAGCAGCAGCCACAAAACTCGTGATCAAACAAAACACGAAATTAAACAACTCGGACTTAAGCGTCCTTCCCGGGGGCAACGTCATCTATATGTCTGTCCTCCAATAAACCCTATTCACAAATGGCTGCCAGGTTAGTTGACAGACGTTCCAACTCTCACAGCTCTCACGATTTGGTCGTGAGACTCACGATTTCAGGACTTAACTCACGGTCTCACGACTAAACCTCGAAATCTCACGGTTTACCACGATGAATTAAAACCTCAGTCAGATCCGGCTTAAAATCAACTCGATTTTAAGAAGGGTTGAATATTGTAATATTTGCGTTTCTTCTCACTGGGGAGTCTGGACCGAGCTATTTTCAAACCCCATTCGTAGACGGTCTAGTAGGTTGATTTAGCAACAGGACGGGAACGTCAGACGACGACTGCAGGGCGCGCGGAATAACCTGGATTCTGTTCTAATTTGACCATATTTGGGTATTTGTACTGCGCGCGCCGTCGTCAAGTGACGTTCCCGTTCTCTTGCTAAATCAGCCTAGTGTTCAATCCACAGCGCGAAGTCCTCTGGGAAAGACTGTTTCATGTGTTCAAGATGGCGGAACGAGACGTCCAAGATTCTCCTATCAAGGCCTAAGGTGTTAATTAATACTAAAAAGACACTAATATTATTGCAGTTTGAACACTGCTAGGTATTGTTAGCGTTGAGCTTCCTTTGTTTTAAAGCATTTTTGTAAATCTCACTACTTGGGACCCAAATTTCACCACTTTCTTGGGGAAATTTTTGAGACCTCAAGATTTGGGGGTTTTAGATGTTGGAAGGTCTGAGCTGGGCTAATTTTAATGCTTACAAAAGAATTTTTAATTGGCAGCCATTTATGAAAATATATGGTCTATAGATCATAAGGTAAGAACCAATCATAATGCGGAAAAAAAATTCAATTTATTTCATAAATGTTACTTGCCTCAGCATGGCGCCCTCAAGGAGGTATAAGCATGCATGCAAATAAATTTGTAGCTGGCAGCTACCTTTGATCTCGCCGCTTTTCTGGTTTCTACGATCGCCTCAAGTAAAGAAATCTGTCACTCATTTGAGAACCGTAGCGAGCATGCGCAAAACGTGAGCATAACATGTTTCAATCTCGTTCCTAGAGCCCACGTGTCTTTTGGTCAGCGCCAAGACACGGAGCTCTGGAATAATCAATTTCCAGACTCCAAGATTTTAGGAGTTCCAGTTTCACGTCGCATGCGTGCCTTGGTTTAGAACATGGCAATCTCGTTCCCAGAATCCACGTGTGTTTTGATTGGCGCTGACCAAAAGACAAGTGGGCTCTGGGAACGAGATTGCCAATGACCTGTAAACTTGAGTCTGCGATATGGTCACGTGATACTGGTCAGCGGATACCTTGTTTTGACGGGTGTCAGTTGATCATAACATGGATGTCCAATATCAAAGAGGTACAAACCATGGCTGCATGTCTGTCCACCTATTATTTGGAGTATGGCCGCCATGTTGCGCGACTCCGTCGTCTTCGCCGTCGTGCGTACGCGCCCACGAGCAATACTGCTAGCCATGAGAAAATCAACTTATGGGTTTCCTTTTCTTACCCATATGAGTATGGGGCTTCGCTTGGCGGCTCTTCGGGCCGCCGGAGCTCCGCTATTAACCATAGACGCAGGATTATTTTGCTCGGTTTCCACGCGTCCCATCCTTAGTTTCTGATGAAACGTAAATGAAAATCTGAATATTGCGAATTTTTTTCCTCCATCGAGAGGGTACTCGAGAATGTACCGGAAACTATCTTTCCCACTCTTTTCGATCAGTGCGTGGCATCTTTTACGTTCCCTTCCAGTTTTGCATGTGGATGTGAAGGAGACAAGGCCAAAGGCGTAACGTCACTGTCCAATGACGCGATCATCTGAATTGAAGCAGATGTTGACAACACAGCCAGCATTATCTTACCACTTATTTTATGACCCCGGTTTGTGGTCCGGTCTGGGTTTTGAACACGCAACCCCTCGCTCAGCTGCAGCAGTCCGGTGCTACACCACCTGAGCCAACTGGGGGCTGTTTGTTTCTCGACGAAAACTCTTTAAAAAAAGAAAACCTATAAAACCCGCTCCTCTAGAACTGCCTAATTTCTAGTTCGCAAATGAACAAAACAAGAGCGTTAAAGCTATCGAGATTGGAATGTTATTAGAACATATTGCCCGCGGAAAATTGTTCCTTTAACATTTAGATGAGCGACGGATGCTGGACATATCTAGGGCGTGGCTCAAGGGGATTGCGAAAGTGTTTCAGTGGTCACCTTTATATTCTTTAACTGCACTGTTTCAAATTAAGAATCATATCATTCTTCATCTCCAGTCGCAATCCTCAACTAGTCATTACTTCTTATCAAACACAAAATAATTTCTTTTAGAGATATTTATTGAGTCTTCTTGCCCTTTTAATTTCGGGCGCCATTAAAATACGGTTAAAAAAAATGTAAAGTCGCTTTGCTTTAGGGTCATAATCTGTGACACCCTGATGAAGAGAGGCTGTTCCTCTCGCAGTATTGGTTGTTAGATACATCTGCTCCTTGCTGTGTAACCAGCCTTGCTTTTTTACCGTTCATTACAATTTCTTAGCTAGTTAGATTTCTACAGCAGGATCACCGGCTCTTCTATTTTGCAATGGGGGTCCTTGCTAATATTTTTCAGTTCCATTAAATATACAGTAAAAACCCACTTATAAGAGCCTGGGTTTTAAGAACCTGCATGTTAGGCTAAAATTTTCATTTTGAGCCCCCTACACATAAGGGCTAAAATCTTAAGTTAGGTTCTTATCAGTGGAGTCGCTATAAAAGTGTATAGAAAAGTGTTGGTAAAAGTGTTGGTGTCAACTTTGAAATGGCATTTCAGAGAACTGACTATGAGTTTGTTTGAGCAGGACATACCTGCACTGTACTGCCTTTAGGCATTATGGTATAAATGATTTATATTGCATTGTGGGGTGAAATTTATAATATATTTAAATGAAATTCATGTGAAAATGCAAGATCCTATTTTAAGAACCTTGGTAGCCTAAATTTGCTTCAAGTACCATTTATTAAGAAACTGTTTAGGCTAAATTAAAAAATCCACGTTCTTATACGCGATTTTTACTGTATTACTGTTTTCCATGTCTTTTTTACTTGTTTTGAACTG